>NW_026902445.1:0-214871 GCF_027409185.1 Cynocephalus volans
GTTCTATCCGGTTCTATCCGGTTTAAACCGGTTTAAACCGGTATTATCTGGTGTAAACTGGTTCAATCCCGTTTTATCCTGTTGAAATCGGTTTAACCGGTTCAATCCGGTTTAAACCGGTTCTATCCGGTTCTATCCGGTTTAAACCTGTTTAAATCGGTTCAATCTGGTTTTATCCGGTTTAAACTGGTTCGATCCGGTTCTATCCGGTTTAAAGAGTTTTAAACTAGTTCAATCCGATTTTATCCAGTTTAAACCGGTTCAATCCGGTTCTTTCTGGTTTAAACCGGTTCTATCCGGTTCTATCCGGTTTAAACGGGAATAAACCGGTTCAATCCGGTTCTATCCGGTTTAAACAGGTTGAAACCGGCTCAATCCGGTTCTTTCCAGTTTAAACCGGTTCAATCGGGTTCTATCCGGTTTAAACCGGTTTAAACAGGTTCAATACGGTGCTATCCAGTTTAAACAGGTTCAATCCGGTTTTATCCGTTTTAAACCGGTTCAATTCGGTTTTATCTGTTTTAAACAGGTTCAATCCGGTTTTATCCGGTTTAAACCGGTTCAATCGGTTTTATCTGGTTTAAACTGGTTCAATCTGGTTTTATCCGGTTGAAACTGGTTTAACCTGTTCAATCCATTTTTATCCGGTTTGAACCGGTTCTATCCGGTTCTATCCAGCTTAAACCGGTTTTAACCGGTTCAATCCGGTTTTATCTGGTTTAAACCGGTTCCATCCGGTTCTTTCCGGTTTAAACCGGTTTAAACCGGTTCAATCCGGTTCTATCCGGTTTAAACAGCTTTAAACTGGTTCAATCCCGTTCAATCCGGTTCTATCCGGTTCAAACAGGTTTAAACTGGTTCAATCCGGTTCAATCCGGTTGTATCCGGCTTAAACCGGTTCAATCCGGGTCTATCCGGTTTAAACCGGTTTAAACCGGTTCAATACAGTTCTATCCGGTTTAAACCGGTTGAAACCGGTTCAATCCGGTTTTATCTGGTTTAAACTGGTTCAATCCGGTTTTATCCGTTTGAAACTGGTTTAACCGCTTCAATCCAGTTTTATCCGGTTTGAACCGGTTCTATCCGGTTCTATCCAGTTTAAACCGGTTTAAACCGGTTCCATCAGGTTTTCTCCGGTTTAAACTGGTTTAAACCGGTTCATTCAGTTTTTATCCGGTTTAAACCTGTTTAAACCGGTTCAATCCGGTTGTATCCGGTTTAAACCGGTTCAATCCGGTTTTATCCGGTTTAAACCAGTTCTATCCGGTTCTATCCGGTTTAAACCTGTTTAATCCGGTTCAATCCGGTTTTATCCGGTTTAAACCGGTTCAATCCGGTTCCATCCGGTTTAAAAAGTTTCCGTCCGGTTCTATCCGGTTTAAACCGGTTTAAACCGGTTCAATCCGGTTCCCACCGGTTCAAACCGTTTCAATCCGTTTCTGTCCGGTTTAAACCAGTTTAACCCGGTTCAATCCAGTTCTATCCGGTTTAAACCAGTTTAAACCGGTTCAATCCGTTTCTATCTGGTTTAAACGGGTTTACTCCAGTTCTATCCGGTATAAACTGGTTTAAACCGGGTCAATCCGGTTCTACCCGGTTGTATCCGGTTAAAACCGGTTCAATCCGGTTTTATCCGGTTTAAACCAGTTCTATCTGGTTCTATCCAGTTTAAACCTGTTTAATCCGGTTCAATCCAGTTTTATCCAGTTTAAACCACTTGAATCCGGTTCTATCCGGTTTAAACTGGTTTAAACCGGTTCAATCCGGTTCTGTCCGGTTTAAACCGGTTTAACCCGGTTCAATCCGGTTCTATCCGGTTTAAACCGGTTCAATCTGGTTCTATCTGGTTTAAACCAGTTCACTTCGGTTCTATCCAGTTTAAACTGGTTTAAACCTGTTCAATCCGGATCTATCCAGTTGTATCCGGTTTAAAACGGTTCAGTCTGGTTCTATCCGGTTTAAACAGGTTTAAACCTGTTCTATCCGGTTTAAACCGGTTCAATCCAGTTCTATCCGGTATAAACCGGTTTAAACCTGTTCAATCCGCTTCTATCCGGTTTAAACCGGTTCAATCCGCTTCTATCCGGTTTAAACCGGTTTAAACCTATTCTATCCGGTTTTAACCGGTTCAATCCGGTTCTATCCGGTTTAAACAGTTTTAAACCGGTTCTATCCGGTTCTATCCGGTTTAAACTGGTTTAAACCGGTTCAATCGGTTTTATCTGGTTTAAACTGGTTAAATCCTGTTTTATCCCGTTGAAACCGGTTTAACTGGTTCAATCCGGTTTTATCCGTTTTAAACTGGTTCTATCTGGTTCTATCCAGTTTAAACCAGTTTAAACCGGTTCAATCTTGTTTTATCCGGTTTAAACCGGTTCAATCCTGTTCTACCCGGTTTAAACAGGTTTAAGCCGGATCAATCCGGTTTTATCCGGTTTAAACCCGTTCAATCCGGATCAATCCGGTTTTATCCGGTTCAAACCGGTTGAATCCGGTTCTATCCGGTTTAAACCGGATTAAACCAGTTCAATCCGGGTCTATCCAGTTTAAACCGGTTCTATCCGGTTCTATCCAGTTCAAACAGGTTTAAACCGGTTCTATCCAGTTCTATCTGGTTTAAACCGGTTCAATCCGGTTTTATCCGGTTTAAACCGGTTCTATCCGGTTCTATCCGGTTTAAACAGGTTTAAACAGGTTCAATCCGGGTCTATCCGGTTTAAACCGGTTTAAACCGGTTCAATACGGTTCTATCCGGTTTAAACCGGTTCAATCCGGATCTATCTGATTTAAACCGGTTTAAACCAGTTCAATCCGGTTCAATCCGGTTCTATCCAGTTTAAAACCGTTCAATCCGGTTCTATCCGGTATAAACCGGTTCAATCCGGTTCTTTCCGGTTCTATCCGGTTTAAACCGGTTTAAACCGGTTCTATGCGGTTTAAACCGTTTCAATCCAGTTCTATGCGGTTCTATCCGGTGTAAACCGGTTCAATCCGGATCTATTCGGTTTAAACCGGTTGAATCCGGTTCTATCCGGTTCTATCCGGATCTATCCGGTTTTAACCGGTTTAAACTGGTTCAATCCGGTTCTATCCGGTTTAAACAGGTTCTATACGGTTCTATTCGGTTTAAACAGGTTTAAACCGATTCAATCCGTTTTTATCCGGTTTAAACCAGTTCTATCCGGTTCTATCCGGTTTAAACCGGTTGAAACCGGTTCAATCCGGTTTTCTCCGGTTTAAACTGGTTTAAACTGGTTCATTCCGGTTCTATCTGGTTTAAACCGCTTCAATCAAGTTTTATCCGGTTTGAACCGGTTCTATCCGGTTCTATCCAGTTTAAACCGGTTTAAACCGGTTCCATCCGGTTTTCTCCGGTTTAAACTGGTTTAAACTGGTTCATTCCGTTTTTATCCGGTTTAAACCTGTTTAAACCGGTTCAATCCGGTTGTATCCGGTTTAAACCGGTTCAATCCGGTTTTATCCGGTTTAAACCAGTTCTATCCGGTTCTATCCGGTTTAAACCTGTTTAATCCGGTTCAATCCGGTTTTATCCACTTTAAACCGGTTCAATCCGGTTCTATCTGGTTTAAACCGGTTTCAACCGATTCAATCCGGTTCTATCCGGTTAAAACCGGTTCAATCCAGTTCTATCCGGTTTAAACAGGTTTAACCCAGTTGAATCCGGTTCTATCCGGTTTAAACCGGTTTAAACCGGTTCAATCCGGTTCTATCTGGTTTAAACCGGTTCAATCCTGTTCTATCCGGTTGTATCCGGTTTAAACCGGTTCAATCCGGTTCTATCCGGTTTAAACCGGTTTCAACCTGTTCTATCCGGTTTAATCCGGTTTAATCCGGTTCTATCCGGTTTTAACAGGTTTAAACCGGTTCTATCCGGTTTAATCCGGTTTCAACCGGTTCAATCGGTTTTATCTGGTTTAAACTGGTTCAATGCGGTGTTATCCGGTTGAAACCGGTTTAACCGGTTCAATCCGGTTTTATCCGGTTTAAACCGGTTCTATCCGGTTTAAACCAGTTTAAACCGGTTCAATCTGGTTCTATCCGGTTTAAACCGGTTCAACTCGGTTTAAACAGGTTTAAACCGTTTCAATCCGGTTTTATCCGGTTTAAACCGGTTCAATCCGGTTCTATCCAGTTTAAACCGGTTTAAACCGGTTCAATCCGGTTCTATGCAGTTTAAACCGGTTCTATCCGTTTCTATCCAGTTTAAACGGGTTTAAACCGGTTATATCCGGTTCTATCCGGTTTAAACCGGTTCAATCCTGTTTTATCCAGTTTAAACCGGTTCAATCCGGTTCTATCCATTTTAAACCGGTTTAAACCAGTTCAATCCGGTTTTATCCGGTTTAAACCGGTTCAATCCGGTTTTATCCGGTTTAAACCGCTTCAATCCGGTTTTATCCAGTTTAAACCGGTTTAAACCGGTTCAATCCGGTTTTATCTGGTTAAAACCGGTTCAATCCGGTTTTATCCGGTTTAAACCAGTTCTATCTGGTTCTATCCAGTTTAAACCTGTTTAATCCGGTTCAATCCGGTTTTATCCAGTTTAAACCACTTGAATCCGGTTCTATCCGGTTTAATCCGGTTTAAACCGGTTCAATCCGGTTCTATCCAGATTAAACCGGTTCTATCCGTTTCTATCCAGTTTAAACCGGCTTAAACCGGTTCTATCCAGTTCTATCCGGTTTAAACCGGTTCAATCCGGTTTTATCCGGTTTAAACCGGTTCAATCCGGTTCTATCCATTTTAAACCGGTTTAAACCAGTTCAATCCGGTTTTATCCGGTTTAAACCGGTTCAATCCGGTTTTATCCGGTTTAAACCGCTTCAATCCGGTTTTATCCAGTTTAAACCGGTTTAAACCGGTTCATTCCGGTTTTATCCGGTTAAAACCGGTTCAATCCGGTTTTATCCGTTTTAAACCAGTTCTATCTGGTTCTATCCAGTTTAAACCTGTTTAATCCGGTTCAATCCAGTTTTATCCGTTTTAAACCACTTGAATCCGGTTCTATCCGGTTCAAACTGGTTTAAACCGGTTCAATCCGGTTCTGTCCGGTTTAAACCGGTTTAACCCGGTTCAATCCGGTTCTATCCGGTTTAAACCGGTTTAAACCGGTTCAATCCGGTTTATACCGGTTTAAACCGGTTCAATCTGGTTCTATCTGGTTTAAACCAGTTCACTTCGGTTCTATCCAGTTTAAACTGGTTTGAACCGGTTCAATCCGGATCTATCCAGTTGTATCCGGTTTAAAACGGTTCAGTCCGGTTCTATCCGGGTTAAACAGGTTTAAACCTGTTCAATCCAGTTCTATCCGGTTTAAACCGATTTAAACCGGTTCAATCTGGTTCTATCTGGTTTAAACCGGTTCTATCCGGTTCTATCCGTTTTAAACGGGAATAAACCGGTTCAATCCGGTTCTATCCAGTTTAAACAGGTTTAAACCAGCTCAATCCGGTTCTATCCGGTTTAAACCGGTTCAATCGGGTTCTATCCGGTTTAAACCGGTTTAAACCGGTTCAATCGGGTTCTATCCGGTTTAAACCGGTTTAAACCGGTTCAATCCAGTTCTATCCGGTTTAAACCGATTTAAACCGGTTCAATCTGGTTCTATCTGGTTTAAACCGGTTCAATCCGGTTCTATCCGGTTTAAACCGGTTTAAATCGGTTCAATCCAGTTCTGTCCGGTTGTGTCCGGTTTAAACCGGTTCAATCCAGTTCTATCCGTTTTAAACCGTTTTAAACTGTTCTATCCAGTTTAAACCGGTTCTATCCGGTTCTATCCGGTTTAAACCGGTATAAACCGGTATTATCTGGTTTAAACTGGTTCAATCCCGTTTTATCCGGTTGAAACCGGTTTAACCGATTCAATCCGGTTTAAACCGGTTCTATCCGGTTCTATCCGGTTTAAACCTGTTTAAATCGGTTCAATCTAGTTTTATCCGGTTTAAACTGGTTCGATCCGGTTCTATCCGGTTTAAAGAGGTTTAAACTAGTTCAATCCGGTTTTATCCAGTTTAAACCGGTTCAATCCGGTTCTTTCTGGTTTAAACCGGTTCTATCCGGTTCTATCCGTTTTAAACGGGAATAAACCGGTTCAATCCGGTTCTATCCGGTTTAAACAGGTTTAAACCAGCTCAATCCGGTTCTATCCGGTTTAAACCGGTTCAATCGGGTTCTATCCGGTTTAAACCGGTTTAAACAGGTTCAATACGGTGCTATCCGGTTTAAACAGGTTCAATCCGGTTTTATCCGGTTTAAACCGGTTCAATTCGGTTTTATCTGTTTTAAACTGGTTCAATCCGGTTTTATCCGGTTTAAACCGGTTCAATCGGTTTTATCTGGTTTAAACTGGTTCAATCTGGTTTTATCCGGTTGAAACTGGTTTAACCGGTTCAATCCATTTTTATCCGGTTTGAACCGGTTCTATCCGGTTCTATCCAGCTTAAACCGGTTTTAACCGGTTCAATAAGGTTTTATCTGGTTTAAACCAGTTCTATCCGGCTCTTTCATGTTTAAACCAGTTTAAACCGGTACAATCCGGTTCTATCCGGTTTAAACAGCTTTAAACTGGTTCAATCCGGTTCAATCCCGTTCTATCCGGTTTAAACAGGTTTAAACTGGTTCAATCCGGTTCTATCCGGTTTAAACCGGATTGAACCAGTTCAATCCGGTTGTATCCGGCTTAAACCGGTTCAATCCGGGTCTATCCGGTTTAAACCGGTTTAAACCGGTTCAATACGGTTCTATCCGGTTTAAACCGGTTCAATCCGGATCTATCTGATTTAAAACGGTTTAAACCGGTTCAATCCGGTTCAATCTGGTTCTATCCGGTTTAAAACGGTTCAATCCGGTTCTATCCAGTATAAACCGGTTCAATCCGGTTCTTTCCGGTTCTATCCGGTTTAAACCGGTTTAAACTGGTTCAATCCGGTTCTATCCGGTTTAAACCGGTTTAAACCGGTTCTATGCGGTTTAAACCGTTTCAATCCAGTTCTATGCGGTTCTATCCGGTGTAAACCGGTTCAATCTGGTTCTATTCGGTTTAAACCGGTTCAATCCGGTTCTATCCGGTTCTATCCGGTGTTAACCGGTTTAAACTGGTTCAATCCGGTTCTATCCGGTTTAAACAGGTTCTATCCAGTTCTATCCGGTTTAAACAGGTTTAAACCGATTCAATCCGTTTTTATCCGGTTTAAACCGGTTCAATCCGGTTCTATCCGGTTCTGTCCGGTTTAAACCGGTTTAACCCGGTTCAATCCGGTTCTATCCGGTTTAAACCGGTTTAAACCGGTTCAATCCGGTTTATACCGGTTTAAACCGGTTCAATCTGGTTCTATCTGGTTTAAAACAGTTCACTTCGGTTCTATCCAGTTTAAACTGGTTTGAACCGGTTCAATCCGGATCTATCCAGTTGTATCCGGTTTAAAACGGTTCAGTCCGGTTCTATCCGGGTTAAACAGGTTTAAACCTGTTCTATCCGGTTTAAACCGGTTCAATCCGGTTTAAACCAGTTCCTTCCGGTTCTATCCGATTTAAACCTGTTTAAACTGGTTCAATCCGGTTCTATCCGGTTTAAACCGGTTTAAACCGATTCAATCCCGTTCTATCCGGTTGTGTCCGGTTTAAACCGGTTCAATCCAGTTCTATCCGGTTTAAACCGTTTTAAACTGTTCTATCCAGTTTAAACCGGTTCTATCCGGTTCTATCCGGTTTAAACCGGTTTAAACCGGTATTATCTGGTGTAAACTGGTTCAATCCCGTTTTATCCTGTTGAAATCGGTTTAACCGGTTCAATCCGGTTTAAACCGGTTCTATCCGGTTCTATCCGGTTTAAACCTGTTTAAATCGGTTCAATCTGGTTTTATCCGGTTTAAACTGGTTCGATCCGGTTCTATCCGGTTTAAAGAGTTTTAAACTAGTTCAATCCGATTTTATCCAGTTTAAACCGGTTCAATCCGGTTCTTTCTGGTTTAAACCGGTTCTATCCGGTTCTATCCGGTTTAAACGGGAATAAACCGGTTCAATCCGGTTCTATCCGGTTTAAACAGGTTGAAACCGGCTCAATCCGGTTCTTTCCAGTTTAAACCGGTTCAATCGGGTTCTATCCGGTTTAAACCGGTTTAAACAGGTTCAATACGGTGCTATCCAGTTTAAACAGGTTCAATCCGGTTTTATCCGTTTTAAACCGGTTCAATTCGGTTTTATCTGTTTTAAACAGGTTCAATCCGGTTTTATCCGGTTTAAACCGGTTCAATCGGTTTTATCTGGTTTAAACTGGTTCAATCTGGTTTTATCCGGTTGAAACTGGTTTAACCTGTTCAATCCATTTTTATCCGGTTTGAACCGGTTCTATCCGGTTCTATCCAGCTTAAACCGGTTTTAACCGGTTCAATCCGGTTTTATCTGGTTTAAACCGGTTCCATCCGGTTCTTTCCGGTTTAAACCGGTTTAAACCGGTTCAATCCGGTTCTATCCGGTTTAAACAGCTTTAAACTGGTTCAATCCCGTTCAATCCGGTTCTATCCGGTTCAAACAGGTTTAAACTGGTTCAATCCGGTTCAATCCGGTTGTATCCGGCTTAAACCGGTTCAATCCGGGTCTATCCGGTTTAAACCGGTTTAAACCGGTTCAATACAGTTCTATCCGGTTTAAACCGGTTCAATCCGGTTCAATCCGGTTCTATCCAGTTTAAAACGGTTCAATCCGGTTCTATCCAGTATAAACCGGATCAATCCGGTTCTTTCCGGTTCTATCCGGTTTAAACCGGTTTAAACCGGTTCTATGCAGTTTAAACCGTTTCAATCCAGTTCTATCCGGTTTAAACCGGTTCAATCCAGTTCTATCCGGTATAAACCGGTTTAAACCTGTTCAATCCGCTTCTATCCGGTTTAAACCGGTTCAATCCGCTTCTATCCGGTTTAAACCGGTTTAAACCTATTCTATCCGGTTTTAACCGGTTCAATCCGGTTCTATCCGGTTTAAACAGTTTTAAACCGGTTCTATCCGGTTCTATCCGGTTTAAACTGGTTTAAACCGGTTCAATCGGTTTTATCTGGTTTAAACTGGTTAAATCCTGTTTTATCCCGTTGAAACCGGTTTAACTGGTTCAATCCCGTTTTATCCGTTTTAAACTGGTTCTATCTGGTTCTATCCAGTTTAAACCAGTTTAAACCGGTTCAATCTTGTTTTATCCGGTTTAAACCGGTTCAATCCTGTTCTACCCGGTTTAAACAGGTTTAAGCCGGATCAATCCGGTTTTATCCGGTTTAAACCCGTTCAATCCGGATCAATCCGGTTTTATCCGGTTCAAACCGGTTGAATCCGGTTCTATCCGGTTTAAACCGGATTAAACCAGTTCAATCCGGGTCTATCCAGTTTAAACCGGTTCTATCCGGTTCTATCCAGTTCAAACAGGTTTAAACCGGTTCTATCCAGTTCTATCTGGTTTAAACCGGTTCAATCCGGTTTTATCCGGTTTAAACCGGTTCTATCCGGTTCTATCCGGTTTAAACAGGTTTAAACAGGTTCAATCCGGGTCTATCCGGTTTAAACCGGTTTAAACCGGTTCAATACGGTTCTATCCGGTTTAAACCGGTTCAATCCGGATCTATCTGATTTAAACCGGTTTAAACCAGTTCAATCCGGTTCAATCCGGTTCTATCCAGTTTAAAACCGTTCAATCCGGTTCTATCCGGTATAAACCGGTTCAATCCGGTTCTTTCCGGTTCTATCCGGTTTAAACCGGTTTAAACCGGTTCTATGCGGTTTAAACCGTTTCAATCCAGTTCTATGCGGTTCTATCCGGTGTAAACCGGTTCAATCCGGATCTATTCGGTTTAAACCGGTTGAATCCGGTTCTATCCGGTTCTATCCGGATCTATCCGGTTTTAACCGGTTTAAACTGGTTCAATCCGGTTCTATCCGGTTTAAACAGGTTCTATACGGTTCTATTCGGTTTAAACAGGTTTAAACCGATTCAATCCGTTTTTATCCGGTTTAAACCAGTTCTATCCGGTTCTATCCGGTTTAAACCGGTTGAAACCGGTTCAATCCGGTTTTCTCCGGTTTAAACTGGTTTAAACTGGTTCATTCTGGTTCTATCTGGTTTAAACCGCTTCAATCCAGTTTTATCCGGTTTGAACCGGTTCTATCCGGTTCTATCCAGTTTAAACCGGTTTAAACCGGTTCCATCCGGTTTTCTCCGGTTTAAACTGGTTTAAACTGGTTCATTCCGTTTTTATCCGGTTTAAACCTGTTTAAACCGGTTCAATCCGGTTGTATCCGGTTTAAACCGGTTCAATCCGGTTTTATCCGGTTTAAACCAGTTCTATCCGGTTCTATCCGGTTTAAACCTGTTTAATCCGGTTCAATCCGGTTTTATCCACTTTAAACCGGTTCAATCCGGTTCTATCTGGTTTAAACCGGTTTCAACCGATTCAATCCGGTTCTATCCGGTTAAAACCGGTTCAATCCAGTTCTATCCGGTTTAAACAGGTTTAACCCAGTTGAATCCGGTTCTATCCGGTTTAAACCGGTTTAAACCGGTTCAATCCGGTTCTATCTGGTTTAAACCGGTTCAATCCTGTTCTATCCGGTTGTATCCGGTTTAAACCGGTTCAATCCGGTTCTATCCGGTTTAAACCGGTTTCAACCTGTTCTATCCGGTTTAATCCGGTTTAATCCGGTTCTATCCGGTTTTAACAGGTTTAAACCGGTTCTATCCGGTTTAATCCGGTTTCAACCGGTTCAATCGGTTTTATCTGGTTTAAACTGGTTCAATGCGGTGTTATCCGGTTGAAACCGGTTTAACCGGTTCAATCCGGTTTTATCCGGTTTAAACCGGTTCTATCCGGTTTAAACCAGTTTAAACCGGTTCAATCTGGTTCTATCCGGTTTAAACCGGTTCAACTCGGTTTAAACAGGTTTAAACCGTTTCAATCCGGTTTTATCCGGTTTAAACCGGTTCAATCCGGTTCTATCCAGTTTAAACCGGTTTAAACCGGTTCAATCCGGTTCTATGCAGTTTAAACCGGTTCTATCCGTTTCTATCCAGTTTAAACGGGTTTAAACCGGTTATATCCGGTTCTATCCGGTTTAAACCGGTTCAATCCTGTTTTATCCAGTTTAAACCGGTTCAATCCGGTTCTATCCATTTTAAACCGGTTTAAACCAGTTCAATCCGGTTTTATCCGGTTTAAACCGGTTCAATCCGGTTTTATCCGGTTTAAACCGCTTCAATCCGGTTTTATCCAGTTTAAACCGGTTTAAACCGGTTCAATCCGGTTTTATCTGGTTAAAACCGGTTCAATCCGGTTTTATCCGGTTTAAACCAGTTCTATCTGGTTCTATCCAGTTTAAACCTGTTTAATCCGGTTCAATCCGGTTTTATCCAGTTTAAACCACTTGAATCCGGTTCTATCCGGTTTAATCCGGTTTAAACCGGTTCAATCCGGTTCTATCCAGATTAAACCGGTTCTATCCGTTTCTATCCAGTTTAAACCGGCTTAAACCGGTTCTATCCGGTTCTATCCGGTTTAAACCGGTTCAATCCGGTTTTATCCGGTTTAAACCGGTTCAATCCGGTTCTATCCATTTTAAACCGGTTTAAACCAGTTCAATCCGGTTTTTTCCGGTTTAAACCGGTTCAATCCGGTTTTATCCGGTTTAAACCGCTTCAATCCGGTTTTATCCAGTTTAAACCGGTTTAAACCGGTTCATTCCGGTTTTATCCGGTTAAAACCGGTTCAATCCGGTTTTATCCGTTTTAAACCAGTTCTATCTGGTTCTATCCAGTTTAAACCTGTTTAATCCGGTTCAATCCAGTTTTATCCGTTTTAAACCACTTGAATCCGGTTCTATCCGGTTCAAACTGGTTTAAACCGGTTCAATCCGGTTCTGTCCGGTTTAAACCGGTTTAACCCGGTTCAATCCGGTTCTATCCGGTTTAAACCGGTTTAAACCGGTTCAATCCGGTTTATACCGGTTTAAACCGGTTCAATCTGGTTCTATCTGGTTTAAACCAGTTCACTTCGGTTCTATCCAGTTTAAACTGGTTTGAACCGGTTCAATCCGGATCTATCCAGTTGTATCCGGTTTAAAACGGTTCAGTCCGGTTCTATCCGGGTTAAACAGGTTTAAACCTGTTCAATCCAGTTCTATCCGGTTTAAACCGATTTAAACCGGTTCAATCTGGTTCTATCTGGTTTAAACCGGTTCTATCCGGTTCTATCCGTTTTAAACGGGAATAAACCGGTTCAATCCGGTTCTATCCGGTTTAAACAGGTTTAAACCAGCTCAATCCGGTTCTATCCGGTTTAAACCGGTTCAATCGGGTTCTATCCGGTTTAAACCGGTTTAAACCGGTTCAATCGGGTTCTATCCGGTTTAAACCGGTTTAAACCGGTTCAATCCAGTTCTATCCGGTTTAAACCGATTTAAACCGGTTCAATCTGGTTCTATCTGGTTTAAACCGGTTCAATCCGGTTCTATCCGGTTTAAACCGGTTTAAATCGGTTCAATCCAGTTCTGTCCGGTTGTGTCCGGTTTAAACCGGTTCAATCCAGTTCTATCCGTTTTAAACCGTTTTAAACTGTTCTATCCAGTTTAAACCGGTTCTATCCGGTTCTATCCGGTTTAAACCGGTATAAACCGGTATTATCTGGTTTAAACTGGTTCAATCCCGTTTTATCCGGTTGAAACCGGTTTAACCGATTCAATCCGGTTTAAACCGGTTCTATCCGGTTCTATCCGGTTTAAACCTGTTTAAATCGGTTCAATCTAGTTTTATCCGGTTTAAACTGGTTCGATCCGGTTCTATCCGGTTTAAAGAGGTTTAAACTAGTTCAATCCGGTTTTATCCAGTTTAAACCGGTTCAATCCGGTTCTTTCTGGTTTAAACCGGTTCTATCCGGTTCTATCCGTTTTAAACGGGAATAAACCGGTTCAATCCGGTTCTATCCGGTTTAAACAGGTTTAAACCAGCTCAATCCGGTTCTATCCGGTTTAAACCGGTTCAATCGGGTTCTATCCGGTTTAAACCGGTTTAAACAGGTTCAATACGGTGCTATCCGGTTTAAACAGGTTCAATCCGGTTTTATCCGGTTTAAACCGGTTCAATTCGGTTTTATCTGTTTTAAACTGGTTCAATCCGGTTTTATCCGGTTTAAACCGGTTCAATCGGTTTTATCTGGTTTAAACTGGTTCAATCTGGTTTTATCCGGTTGAAACTGGTTTAACCGGTTCAATCCATTTTTATCCGGTTTGAACCGGTTCTATCCGGTTCTATCCAGCTTAAACCGGTTTTAACCGGTTCAATAAGGTTTTATCTGGTTTAAACCAGTTCTATCCGGCTCTTTCATGTTTAAACCAGTTTAAACCGGTACAATCCGGTTCTATCCGGTTTAAACAGCTTTAAACTGGTTCAATCCGGTTCAATCCCGTTCTATCCGGTTTAAACAGGTTTAAACTGGTTCAATCCGGTTCTATCCGGTTTAAACCGGATTGAACCAGTTCAATCCGGTTGTATCCGGCTTAAACCGGTTCAATCCGGGTCTATCCGGTTTAAACCGGTTTAAACCGGTTCAATACGGTTCTATCCGGTTTAAACCGGTTCAATCCGGATCTATCTGATTTAAAACGGTTTAAACCGGTTCAATCCGGTTCAATCTGGTTCTATCCGGTTTAAAACGGTTCAATCCGGTTCTATCCAGTATAAACCGGTTCAATCCGGTTCTTTCCGGTTCTATCCGGTTTAAACCGGTTTAAACTGGTTCAATCCGGTTCTATCCGGTTTAAACCGGTTTAAACCGGTTCTATGCGGTTTAAACCGTTTCAATCCAGTTCTATGCGGTTCTATCCGGTGTAAACCGGTTCAATCTGGTTCTATTCGGTTTAAACCGGTTCAATCCGGTTCTATCCGGTTCTATCCGGTGTTAACCGGTTTAAACTGGTTCAATCCGGTTCTATCCGGTTTAAACAGGTTCTATCCAGTTCTATCCGGTTTAAACAGGTTTAAACCGATTCAATCCGTTTTTATCCGGTTTAAACCGGTTCAATCCGGTTCTATCCGGTTCTGTCCGGTTTAAACCGGTTTAACCCGGTTCAATCCGGTTCTATCCGGTTTAAACCGGTTTAAACCGGTTCAATCCGGTTTATACCGGTTTAAACCGGTTCAATCTGGTTCTATCTGGTTTAAAACAGTTCACTTCGGTTCTATCCAGTTTAAACTGGTTTGAACCGGTTCAATCCGGATCTATCCAGTTGTATCCGGTTTAAAACGGTTCAGTCCGGTTCTATCCGGGTTAAACAGGTTTAAACCTGTTCTATCCGGTTTAAACCGGTTCAATCCGGTTTAAACCAGTTCCTTCCGGTTCTATCCGATTTAAACCTGTTTAAACTGGTTCAATCCGGTTCTATCCGGTTTAAACCGGTTTAAACCGATTCAATCCCGTTCTATCCGGTTGTGTCCGGTTTAAACCGGTTCAATCCAGTTCTATCCGGTTTAAACCGTTTTAAACTGTTCTATCCAGTTTAAACCGGTTCTATCCGGTTCTATCCGGTTTAAACCGGTTTAAACCGGTATTATCTGGTGTAAACTGGTTCAATCCCGTTTTATCCTGTTGAAATCGGTTTAACCGGTTCAATCCGGTTTAAACCGGTTCTATCCGGTTCTATCCGGTTTAAACCTGTTTAAATCGGTTCAATCTGGTTTTATCCGGTTTAAACTGGTTCGATCCGGTTCTATCCGGTTTAAAGAGTTTTAAACTAGTTCAATCCGATTTTATCCAGTTTAAACCGGTTCAATCCGGTTCTTTCTGGTTTAAACCGGTTCTATCCGGTTCTATCCGGTTTAAACGGGAATAAACCGGTTCAATCCGGTTCTATCCGGTTTAAACAGGTTGAAACCGGCTCAATCCGGTTCTTTCCAGTTTAAACCGGTTCAATCGGGTTCTATCCGGTTTAAACCGGTTTAAACAGGTTCAATACGGTGCTATCCAGTTTAAACAGGTTCAATCCGGTTTTATCCGTTTTAAACCGGTTCAATTCGGTTTTATCTGTTTTAAACAGGTTCAATCCGGTTTTATCCGGTTTAAACCGGTTCAATCGGTTTTATCTGGTTTAAACTGGTTCAATCTGGTTTTATCCGGTTGAAACTGGTTTAACCTGTTCAATCCATTTTTATCCGGTTTGAACCGGTTCTATCCGGTTCTATCCAGCTTAAACCGGTTTTAACCGGTTCAATCCGGTTTTATCTGGTTTAAACCGGTTCCATCCGGTTCTTTCCGGTTTAAACCGGTTTAAACCGGTTCAATCCGGTTCTATCCGGTTTAAACAGCTTTAAACTGGTTCAATCCCGTTCAATCCGGTTCTATCCGGTTCAAACAGGTTTAAACTGGTTCAATCCGGTTCAATCCGGTTGTATCCGGCTTAAACCGGTTCAATCCGGGTCTATCCGGTTTAAACCGGTTTAAACCGGTTCAATACAGTTCTATCCGGTTTAAACCGGTTCAATCCGGTTCAATCCGGTTCTATCCAGTTTAAAACGGTTCAATCCGGTTCTATCCAGTATAAACCGGATCAATCCGGTTCTTTCCGGTTCTATCCGGTTTAAACCGGTTTAAACCGGTTCTATGCAGTTTAAACCGTTTCAATCCAGTTCTATCCGGTTTAAACCGGTTCAATCCAGTTCTATCCGGTATAAACCGGTTTAAACCTGTTCAATCCGCTTCTATCCGGTTTAAACCGGTTCAATCCGCTTCTATCCGGTTTAAACCGGTTTAAACCTATTCTATCCGGTTTTAACCGGTTCAATCCGGTTCTATCCGGTTTAAACAGTTTTAAACCGGTTCTATCCGGTTCTATCCGGTTTAAACTGGTTTAAACCGGTTCAATCGGTTTTATCTGGTTTAAACTGGTTAAATCCTGTTTTATCCCGTTGAAACCGGTTTAACTGGTTCAATCCGGTTTTATCCGTTTTAAACTGGTTCTATCTGGTTCTATCCAGTTTAAACCAGTTTAAACCGGTTCAATCTTGTTTTATCCGGTTTAAACCGGTTCAATCCTGTTCTACCCGGTTTAAACAGGTTTAAGCCGGATCAATCCGGTTTTATCTGGTTTAAACCCGTTCAATCCGGATCAATCCGGTTTTATCCGGTTCAAACCGGTTGAATCCGGTTCTATCCGGTTTAAACCGGATTAAACCAGTTCAATCCGGGTCTATCCAGTTTAAACCGGTTCTATCCGGTTCTATCCAGTTCAAACAGGTTTAAACCGGTTCTATCCAGTTCTATCTGGTTTAAACCGGTTCAATCCGGTTTTATCCGGTTTAAACCGGTTCTATCCGGTTCTATCCGGTTTAAACAGGTTTAAACAGGTTCAATCCGGGTCTATCCAGTTTAAACCGGTTTAAACCGGTTCAATACGGTTCTATCCGGTTTAAACCGGTTCAATCCGGATCTATCTGATTTAAACCGGTTTAAACCAGTTCAATCCGGTTCAATCCGGTTCTATCCAGTTTAAAACCGTACAATCCGGTTCTATCCGGTATAAACCGGTTCAATCCGGTTCTTTCCGGTTCTATCCGGTTTAAACCGGTTTAAACCGGTTCTATGCGGTTTAAACCGTTTCAATCCAGTTCTATGCGGTTCTATCCGGTGTAAACCGGTTCAATCCGGATCTATTCGGTTTAAACCGGTTGAATCCGGTTCTATCCGGTTCTATCCGGATCTATCCGGTTTTAACCGGTTTAAACTGGTTCAATCCGGTTCTATCCGGTTTAAACAGGTTCTATACGGTTCTATTCGGTTTAAACAGGTTTAAACCGATTCAATCCGTTTTTATCCGGTTTAAACCAGTTCTATCCGGTTCTATCCGGTTTAAACCGGTTGAAACCGGTTCAATCCGGTTTTCTCCGGTTTAAACTGGTTTAAACTGGTTCATTCCGGTTCTATCTGGTTTAAACCGCTTCAATCCAGTTTTATCCGGTTTGAACCGGTTCTATCCGGTTCTATCCAGTTTAAACCGGTTTAAACCGGTTCCATCCGGTTTTCTCCGGTTTAAACTGGTTTAAACTGGTTCATTCCGTTTTTATCCGGTTTAAACCTGTTTAAACCGGTTCAATCCGGTTGTATCCGGTTTAAACCGGTTCAATCCGGTTTTATCCGGTTTAAACCAGTTCTATCCGGTTCTATCCGGTTTAAACCTGTTTAATCCGGTTCAATCCGGTTTTATCCACTTTAAACCGGTTCAATCCGGTTCTATCTGGTTTAAACCGGTTTCAACCGATTCAATCCGGTTCTATCCGGTTAAAACCGGTTCAATCCAGTTCTATCCGGTTTAAACAGGTTTAACCCAGTTGAATCCGGTTCTATCCGGTTTAAACCGGTTTAAACCGGTTCAATCCGGTTCTATCTGGTTTAAACCGGTTCAATCCTGTTCTATCCGGTTGTATCCGGTTTAAACCGGTTCAATCCGATTCTATCCGGTTTAAACCGGTTTCAACCTGTTCTATCCGGTTTAATCCGGTTTAATCCGGTTCTATCCGGTTTTAACAGGTTTAAACCGGTTCTATCCGGTTTAATCCGGTTTCAACTGGTTCAATCGGTTTTATCTGGTTTAAACTGGTTCAATGCGGTGTTATCCGGTTGAAACCGGTTTAACCGGTTCAATCCGGTTTTATCCGGTTTAAACAGGTTCTATCCGGTTTAAACCAGTTTAAACCGGTTCAATCTGGTTCTATCCGGTTTAAACCGGTTCAACTCGGTTTAAACAGGTTTAAACCGTTTCAATCCGGTTTTATCCGGTTTAAACCGGTTCAATCCGGTTCTATCCAGTTTAAACCGGTTTAAACCGGTTCAATCCGGTTCTATGCAGTTTAAACCGGTTCTATCCGTTTCTATCCAGTTTAAACGGGTTTAAACCGGTTATATCCGGTTCTATCCGGTTTAAACCGGTTCAATCCTGTTTTATCCGGTTTAAACCGGTTCAATCCGGTTCTATCCATTTTAAACCGGTTTAAACCAGTTCAATCCGGTTTTATCCGGTTTAAACCGGTTCAATCCGGTTTTATCCGGTTTAAACCGCTTCAATCCGGTTTTATCCAGTTTAAACCGGTTTACACCGGTTCAATCCGGTTTTATCTGGTTAAAACCGGTTCAATCCGGTTTTATCCGGTTTAAACCAGTTCTATCTGGTTCTATCCAGTTTAAACCTGTTTAATCCGGTTCAATCCGGTTTTATCCAGTTTAAACCACTTGAATCCGGTTCTATCCGGTTTAAACCGGTTTAAACCGGTTCAATCCGGTTCTGTTCGGTTTAAACCGGTTTAACCCGGTTCAATCCGGTTCTATCCGGTTTAAACCGGTTTAAACCGGTTCAATCCGGTTTATACCGGTTTAAACCAGTTCAATCTGGTTCTATCTGGTTTAAACCGGTTCACTCCGGTTCTATCCAGTTGTATCCGGTTTAAAACGGTTCAATCCGGTTCTATCCGTTTTAAACAGGTTTAAACCTGTTCTATCCGGTTTAAACCGGTTCAATCCGGTTTTATCCGGTTTAAACCAGTTCCTTCCGGTTCTATCCGATTTAAACCTGTTTAAACCAGTTCAATCCGGTTCTATCCGGTTTAAACCGGTTTAAACCGATTCAATCCAGTTCTATCCGGTTGTGTTCGGTTTAAACCGGTTCAATCCAGTTCTATCCGGTTTAAACCGTTTTAAACTGTTCTATCCAGTTTAAACCAGTTCTATCCGGTTTAAACCGGTTTAAACCGGTATTATCTGGTTTAAACTGGTTCAATCCCGTTTTATCCGGTTGAAACCGGTTTAACCGGTTCAATACGGTTTAAACCGGTTCTATCCGGTTCTATCGAGTTTAAACCTGTTTAAATCGGTTCAATCTGGTTTTATCCGGTTTAAACCGGTTCAATCCGGTTCTTTCTGGTTTAAACCGGTTCTATCTGGTTCTATCCGGTTTAAACGGGAATAAACCGGTTCAATCCGGTTCTATCCGGTTTAAACAGGTTTAAACCGGCTCAATCCGGTTCTTTCCGGTTTAAACCGGTTCAATTGGGTTCTATCCAGTTTAAACCGGTTTAAACAGGTTCAATACGGTGCTATCCGGTTTAAACAGGTTCAATCCGGTTTTATCCGTTTTAAACCGGTTCAATTTGGTTTTATCTGTTTTAAACTTGTTCAATCCGGTTTTATCCGGTTTAAAACGGTTCAATCGGTTTTATCTGGTTTAAACTGGTTCAATCTGGTTTTATCCGGTTGAAACTGGTTTAACCGGTTCAATCCATTTTTATCCGGTTTAAACCAGTTCTATCCGGTTCTTTCCGGTTTAAACCGGTTTAAACCGGTTCAATCCGGTTCTATCCGGTTTAAACAGCTTTAAACTGGTTCAATCCGGTTCAATCCGGTTCTATCCGGTTCAAACAGGTTTAAACTGGTTCAATCCGGTTCTATCCGGTTTAAACCGGTTTGAACCGGTTCAATCCGGTTGTATCCGGCTTAAACCGGTTCAATCCGGGTCTATCCGGTTTAAACCGGTTTAAACCGGTTCAATACAGTTCTATCCGGTTTAAACCGGTTCAATCCGGATCTATCTGATTTAAACCGGTTTAAACCGGTTCAATCCGGTTCAATCCGGTTCTATCCAGTTTATAACGGTTCAATCCGGTTCTATCCAGTATAAACCGGTTCAATCCGGTTCTTTCCGGTTCTATCCGGTTTAAACCGGTTTAAACCAGTTCTATGCGGTTTAAACCGTTTCAATCCAGTTCTATCCGGTTTAAACAGGTTTAAGCCGGATCAATCCGGTTTTATCTGGTTTAAACTGGTTAAATCCTGTTTTATACCGTTGAAACCGGTTTAACCGGTTCAATCTGGTTTTATCCGGTTTAAACCGTTTCAATCCTGTTCTACCCGGTTTAAACAGGTTTAAGCCGGATCAATCCGGTTTTATCCGGTTTAAACCGGTTCAATCCGGATCAATCCGGTTTTATCCGTTTCAAACCGGTTGAATCCGGTTCTATCCGGTTTAAACCGGATTAAACCAGTTCAATCTGGATCTATCCAGTTTAAACCGGTTCTATCCAGTTCTATCCCGTTCAAACAGGTTTAAACCGGTTCTATCCGGTTCTATCTGGTTTAAACCGGTTCAATCCGGTTTTATCTGGTTTAAACCGGTTCGATCCGGTTCTTTCCGGTTTAAAACGGTTTAAACCGGTTCAATCTGGTTCTATCCGGTTTAAACAGCTTTAAACTGGTTCAATCCGTTTCAATCCGGTTCTATCCGGTTTAAACAGGTTTAAACTGGTTCAATCCGGTTCTATCCGGTTGAAACTGGTTTAACCGGTTCAATCCGGTTGTATTCGGTTTGAACCGGTTCTATCCAGCTTAAACTGGTTTTAACCGGTTCAATCCGGTTTTATCTGGTTTAAACCGGTTCTATCCAGTTCTATCTGCTTTAAACTGGTTTATACCTGTTCAATCCTGTTCTATCCGGTTTAAACCGGTTTAAACCGGTTCAATCTGTTTCTATCCGGTTTAACACGGTTCAATCTGGTTCTATCCGGTTTAAACCGGTTTAAACCAGTTCAATCCGGTTCTATCCGGTTTAAACAGGTTTAAACCGGCTCAATCCGGTTCTATCCGGTTTAAACCGGTTCAATCGGGTTCTATCCGGTTTAAACCGGTTTAAACATGTTCAATACGGTGCTATCCGGTTTAAACAGGTTCAATCCGGTTTTATCCGGTTTAAACCGGTTCAATTCGGTTTTATCTGTTTTAAACTGGTTCAATCCGGTTTTATCCGGTTTAAACCGGTTCAATCGGTTTTATCTGGTTTAAACTGGTTCAATCTGGTTTTCTCCGGTTTAAACTGGTATAAACCGGTTCATTCCGTTTTTATCCGGTTTAAACCTGTTTAAACCGGTTCAATCCGGTTGTATCCGGTTTAATCCGGTTCAATCCGGTTTTATCCGGTTTAAACCAGTTCTATCCGGTTCTATCCGGGTTAAACCTGTTTAATCCGGTTCAATCCGGTTTTATCCGCTTTAAACCGGTTCAATCCGGTTCTATCTGGTTTAAACCGGTTTCAACCGATTCAGTCCGGTTCTATCCGGTTAAAACCGGTTCAATCCAGTTCTATCCGGTTTAAACAGGTTTAACCCGGTTGAATCCGGTTCTATCCAGTTTAAACCGGTTTAAACCGGTTCAATCCGGTTCTGTCTGGTTTAAACCGGTTCTATCCGGTTCTATCCGTTTTAAAGAGGTTTAAACTAGTTCAATCCGGTTTTATCCAGTTTAAACCGGTTCAATCCGGTTCTATCCGGTTTAAACCGGTTTAAACCGGTTCAGTCCGGTTCTATCCGGTTTAAACCGGTTTAAACCGGTTCAATCCAGTTCTATCCGGTTTAAACCGATTTAAACCGGTTCAATCTGGTTCTATCTGGTTTAAACCGGTTCAATCCGGTTCTATCCGGTTTAAACCGGTTTAAATCGGTTCAATCCAGTTCTGTCCGGTTGTGTCCGGTTTAAACCGGTTCAATCCAGTTCTATCCGTTTTAAACCGTTTTAAACTGTTCTATCCAGTTTAAACCGGTTCTATCCGGTTCTATCCGGTTTAAACCGGTATAAACCGGTATTATCTGGTTTAAACTGGTTCAATCCCGTTTTATCCGGTTGAAACCGGTTTAACCGATTCAATCCGGTTTAAACCGGTTCTATCCGGTTCTATCCGGTTTAAACCTGTTTAAATCGGTTCAATCTAGTTTTATCCGGTTTAAACTGGTTCGATCCGGTTCTATCCGGTTTAAAGAGGTTTAAACTAGTTCAATCCGGTTTTATCCAGTTTAAACCGGTTCAATCCGGTTCTTTCTGGTTTAAACCGGTTCTATCCGGTTCTATCCGTTTTAAACGGGAATAAACCGGTTCAATCCGGTTCTATCCGGTTTAAACAGGTTTAAACCAGCTCAATCCGGTTCTATCCGGTTTAAACCGGTTCAATCGGGTTCTATCCGGTTTAAACCGGTTTAAACAGGTTCAATACGGTGCTATCCGGTTTAAACAGGTTCAATCCGGTTTTATCCGGTTTAAACCGGTTCAATTCGGTTTTATCTGTTTTAAACTGGTTCAATCCGGTTTTATCCGGTTTAAACCGGTTCAATCGGTTTTATCTGGTTTAAACTGGTTCAATCTGGTTTTATCCGGTTGAAACTGGTTTAACCGGTTCAATCCATTTTTATCCGGTTTGAACCGGTTCTATCCGGTTCTATCCAGCTTAAACCGGTTTTAACCGGTTCAATAAGGTTTTATCTGGTTTAAACCAGTTCTATCCGGCTCTTTCATGTTTAAACCAGTTTAAACCGGTACAATCCGGTTCTATCCGGTTTAAACAGCTTTAAACTGGTTCAATCCGGTTCAATCCCGTTCTATCCGGTTTAAACAGGTTTAAACTGGTTCAATCCGGTTCTATCCGGTTTAAACCGGATTGAACCAGTTCAATCCGGTTGTATCCGGCTTAAACCGGTTCAATCCGGGTCTATCCGGTTTAAACCGGTTTAAACCGGTTCAATACGGTTCAATCTGGTTCTATCCGGTTTAAAACGGTTCAATCCGGTTCTATCCAGTATAAACCGGTTCAATCCGGTTCTTTCCGGTTCTATCCGGTTTAAACCGGTTTAAACTGGTTCAATCCGGTTCTATCCGGTTTAAACCGGTTTAAACCGGTTCTATGCGGTTTAAACCGTTTCAATCCAGTTCTATGCGGTTCTATCCGGTGTAAACCGGTTCAATCTGGTTCTATTCGGTTTAAACCGGTTCAATCCGGTTCTATCCGGTTCTATCCGGTGTTAACCGGTTTAAACTGGTTCAATCCGGTTCTATCCGGTTTAAACAGGTTCTATCCAGTTCTATCCGGTTTAAACAGGTTTAAACCGATTCAATCCGTTTTTATCCGGTTTAAACCGGTTCAATCCGGTTCTATCCGGTTCTGTCCGGTTTAAACCGGTTTAACCCGGTTCAATCCGGTTCTATCCGGTTTAAACCGGTTTAAACCGGTTCAATCCGGTTTATACCGGTTTAAACCGGTTCAATCTGGTTCTATCTGGTTTAAAACAGTTCACTTCGGTTCTATCCAGTTTAAACTGGTTTGAACCGGTTCAATCCGGATCTATCCAGTTGTATCCGGTTTAAAACGGTTCAGTCCGGTTCTATCCGGGTTAAACAGGTTTAAACCTGTTCTATCCGGTTTAAACCGGTTCAATCCGGTTTAAACCAGTTCCTTCCGGTTCTATCCGATTTAAACCTGTTTAAACTGGTTCAATCCGGTTCTATCCGGTTTAAACCGGTTTAAACCGATTCAATCCCGTTCTATCCGGTTGTGTCCGGTTTAAACCGGTTCAATCCAGTTCTATCCGGTTTAAACCGTTTTAAACTGTTCTATCCAGTTTAAACCGGTTCTATCCGGTTCTATCCGGTTTAAACCGGTTTAAACCGGTATTATCTGGTGTAAACTGGTTCAATCCCGTTTTATCCTGTTGAAATCGGTTTAACCGGTTCAATCCGGTTTAAACCGGTTCTATCCGGTTCTATCCGGTTTAAACCTGTTTAAATCGGTTCAATCTGGTTTTATCCGGTTTAAACTGGTTCGATCCGGTTCTATCCGGTTTAAAGAGTTTTAAACTAGTTCAATCCGATTTTATCCAGTTTAAACCGGTTCAATCCGGTTCTTTCTGGTTTAAACCGGTTCTATCCGGTTCTATCCGGTTTAAACGGGAATAAACCGGTTCAATCCGGTTCTATCCGGTTTAAACAGGTTGAAACCGGCTCAATCCGGTTCTTTCCAGTTTAAACCGGTTCAATCGGGTTCTATCCGGTTTAAACCGGTTTAAACAGGTTCAATACGGTGCTATCCAGTTTAAACAGGTTCAATCCGGTTTTATCCGTTTTAAACCGGTTCAATTCGGTTTTATCTGTTTTAAACAGGTTCAATCCGGTTTTATCCGGTTTAAACCGGTTCAATCGGTTTTATCTGGTTTAAACTGGTTCAATCTGGTTTTATCCGGTTGAAACTGGTTTAACCTGTTCAATCCATTTTTATCCGGTTTGAACCGGTTCTATCCGGTTCTATCCAGCTTAAACCGGTTTTAACCGGTTCAATCCGGTTTTATCTGGTTTAAACCGGTTCCATCCGGTTCTTTCCGGTTTAAACCGGTTTAAACCGGTTCACTCCGGTTCTATCCGGTTTAAACAGCTTTAAACTGGTTCAATCCCGTTCAATCTGGTTCTATCCGGTTCAAACAGGTTTAAACTGGTTCAATCCGGTTCAATCCGGTTGTATCCGGCTTAAACCGGTTCAATCCGGGTCTATCCGGTTTAAACCGGTTTAAACCGGTTCAATACAGTTCTATCCGGTTTAAACCGGTTCAATCCGGTTCAATCCGGTTCTATCCAGTTTAAAACGGTTCAATCCGGTTCTATCCAGTATAAACCGGATCAATCCGGTTCTTTCCGGTTCTATCCGGTTTAAACCGGTTTAAACCGGTTCTATGCAGTTTAAACCGTTTCAATCCAGTTCTATCCGGTTTAAACCGGTTCAATCCAGTTCTATCCGGTATAAACCGGTTTAAACCTGTTCAATCCGTTTCTATCCGTTTTAAACCGGTTCAATCCGCTTCTATCCGGTTTAAACCGGTTTAAACCTATTCTATCCGGTTTTAACCGGTTCAATCCGGTTCTATCCGGTTTAAACAGTTTTAAACCGGTTCTATCGGGTTCTATCCGGTTTAAACTGGTTTAAACCGGTTCAATCGGTTTTATCTGGTTTAAACTGGTTAAATCCTGTTTTATCCCGTTGAAACCGGTTTAACTGGTTCAATCCGGTTTTATCCGTTTTAAACTGGTTCTATCTGGTTCTATCCAGTTTAAACCAGTTTAAACCGGTTCAATCTTGTTTTATCCGGTTTAAACCGGTTCAATCCTGTTCTACCCGGTTTAAACAGGTTTAAGCCGGATCAATCCGGTTTTATCTGGTTTAAACCCGTTCAATCCGGATCAATCCGGTTTTATCCGGTTCAAACCGGTTGAATCCGGTTCTATCTGGTTTAAACCGGATTAAACCAGTTCAATCCGGGTCTATCCAGTTTAAACCGGTTCTATCCGGTTCTATCCAGTTCAAACAGGTTTAAACCGGTTCTATCCAGTTCTATCTGGTTTAAACCGGTTCAATCCGGTTTTATCCGGTTTAAACCGGTTCTATCCGGTTCTATCCGGTTTAAACAGGTTTAAACAGGTTCAATCCGGGTCTATCCGGTTTAAACCGGTTTAAACCGGTTCAATACGGTTCTATCCGGTTTAAACCGGTTCAATCCGGATCTATCTGATTTAAACCGGTTTAAACCAGTTCAATCCGGTTCAATCCGGTTCTATCCAGTTTAAAACCGTACAATCCGGTTCTATCCGGTATAAACCGGTTCAATCCGGTTCTTTCCGGTTCTATCCGGTTTAAACCGGTTTAAACCGGTTCTATGCGGTTTAAACCGTTTCAATCCAGTTCTATGCGGTTCTATCCAGTGTAAACCGGTTCAATCCGGATCTATTCGGTTTAAACAGGTTGAATCCGGTTCTATCCGGTTCTATCCGGATCTATCCGGTTTTAACCGGTTTAAAGTGGTTCAATCCGGTTCTATCCGGTTTAAACAGGTTCTATACGGTTCTATTCGGTTTAAACAGGTTTAAACCGATTCAATCCGTTTTTATCCGGTTTAAACCAGTTCTATCCGGTTCTATCCGGTTTAAACCGGTTGAAACCGGTTCAATCCGGTTTTCTCCGGTTTAAACTGGTTTAAACTGGTTCATTCCGGTTCTATCTGGTTTAAACCGCTTCAATCCAGTTTTATCCGGTTTGAACCGGTTCTATCCGGTTCTATCCAGTTTAAACCGGTTTAAACCGGTTCCATCCGGTTTTCTCCGGTTTAAACTGGTTTAAACTGGTTCATTCCGTTTTTATCCGGTTTAAACCTGTTTAAACCGGTTCAATCCGGTTGTATCCGGTTTAAAACCGTTTCAATCCGGTTTTATCCGGTTTAAACCAGTTCTATCCGGTTCTATCCGGTTTAAACCTGTTTAATCCGGTTCAATCCGGTTTTATCCACTTTAAACCGGTTCAATCCGGTTCTATCTGGTTTAAACCGGTTTCAACCGATTCAATCCGGTTCCATCCGGTTAAAACCGGTTCAATCCAGTTCTATCCGGTTTAAACAGGTTTAACCCAGTTGAATCCGGTTCTATCCGGTTTAAACCGGTTTAAACCGGTTCAATCCGGTTCTATCTGGTTTAAACCGGTTCAATCCTGTTCTATCCGGTTGTATCCGGTTTAAACCGGTTCAATCCGGTTCTATCCGGTTTAAACCGGTTTCAACCTGTTCTATCCGGTTTAATCCGGTTTAATCCGGTTCTATCCGGTTTTAACAGGTTTAAACCGGTTCTATCCGGTTTAATCCGGTTTCAACTGGTTCAATCGGTTTTATCTGGTTTAAACTGGTTCAATGCGGTGTTATCCGGTTGAAACCGGTTTAACCGGTTCAATCCGGTTTTATCCGGTTTAAACCGGTTCTATCCGGTTTAAACCAGTTTAAACCGGTTCAATCTGGTTCTATCCGGTTTAAACCGGTTCAACTCGGTTTAAACAGGTTTAAACCGTTTCAATCCGGTTTTATCCGGTTTAAACCGGTTCAATCCGGTTCTATCCAGTTTAAACCGGTTTAAACCGGTTCAATCCGGTTCTATGCAGTTTAAACCGGTTCTATCCGTTTCTATCCAGTTTAAACGGGTTTAAACCGGTTATATCCGGTTCTATCCGGTTTAAACCGGTTCAATCCTGTTTTATCCGGTTTAAACCGGTTCAATCCGGTTCTATCCATTTTAAACCGGTTTAAACCAGTTCAATCCGGTTTTATCCGGTTTAAACCGGTTCAATCCGGTTTTATCCGGTTTAAACCGCTTCAATCCGGTTTTATCCAGTTTAAACCGGTTTAAAACCGGTTCAATCCGGTTTTATCTGGTTAAAACCGGTTCAATCCGGTTTTATCCGGATTAAACCAGTTCTATCTGGTTCTATCCAGTTTAAACCTGTTTAATCCGGTTCAATCCGGTTTTATCCAGTTTAAACCACTTGAATCCGGTTCTATCCGGTTTAAACCGGTTTAAACCGGTTCAATCCGGTTCTGTTCGGTTTAAACCGGTTTAACCCGGTTCAATCCGGTTCTATCCGGTTTAAACCGGTTTAAACCGGTTCAATCCGGTTTATACCGGTTTAAACCAGTTCAATCTGGTTCTATCTGGTTTAAACCGGTTCACTCCGGTTCTATCCAGTTGTATCCGGTTTAAAACGGTTCAATCCGGTTCTATCCGTTTTAAACAGGTTTAAACCTGTTCTATCCGGTTTAAACCGGTTCAATCCGGTTTTATCCGGTTTAAACCAGTTCCTTCCGGTTCTATCCGATTTAAACCTGTTTAAACCAGTTCAATCCGGTTCTATCCGGTTTAAACCGGTTTAAACCGATTCAATCCAGTTCTATCCGGTTGTGTTCGGTTTAAACCGGTTCAATCCAGTTCTATCCGGTTTAAACCGTTTTAAACTGTTCTATCCAGTTTAAACCAGTTCTATCCGGTTTAAACCGGTTTAAACCGGTATTATCTGGTTTAAACTGGTTCAATCCCGTTTTATCCGGTTGAAACCGGTTTAACCGGTTCAATACGGTTTAAACCGGTTCTATCCGGTTCTATCGAGTTTAAACCTGTTTAAATCGGTTCAATCTGGTTTTATCCGGTTTAAACCGGTTCAATCCGGTTCTTTCTGGTTTAAACCGGTTCTATCCGGTTCTATCCGGTTTAAACGGGAATAAACCGGTTCAATCCGGTTCTATCCGGTTTAAACAGGTTTAAACCGGCTCAATCCGGTTCTTTCCGGTTTAAACCGGTTCAATTGGGTTCTATCCGGTTTAAACCGGTTTAAACAGGTTCAATACGGTGCTATCCGGTTTAAACAGGTTCAATCCGGTTTTATCCGTTTTAAACCGGTTCAATTTGGTTTTATCTGTTTTAAACTTGTTCAATCCGGTTTTATCCGGTTTAAACCGGTTCAATCGGTTTTATCTGGTTTAAACTGGTTCAATCTGGTTTTATCCGGTTGAAACTGGTTTAACCGGTTCAATCCATTTTTATCCGGTTTAAACCAGTTCTATCCGGTTCTTTCCGGTTTAAACCGGTTTAAACCGGTTCAATCCGGTTCTATCCGGTTTAAACAGCTTTAAACTGGTTCAATCCGGTTCAATCCGGTTCTATCCGGTTCAAACAGGTTTAAACTGGTTCAATCCGGTTCTATCCGGTTTAAACCGGTTTGAACCGGTTCAATCCGGTTGTATCCGGCTTAAACCGGTTCAATCCGGGTCTATCCGGTTTAAACCGGTTTAAACCGGTTCAATACAGTTCTATCCGGTTTAAACCGGTTCAATCCGGATCTATCTGATTTAAACCGGTTTAAACCGGTTCAATCCGGTTCAATCCGGTTCTATCCAGTTTATAACGGTTCAATCCGGTTCTATCCAGTATAAACCGGTTCAATCCGGTTCTTTCCGGTTCTATCCGGTTTAAACCGGTTTAAACCAGTTCTATGCGGTTTAAACCGTTTCAATCCAGTTCTATCCGGTTTAAACAGGTTTAAGCCGGATCAATCCGGTTTTATCTGGTTTAAACTGGTTAAATCCTGTTTTATACCGTTGAAACCGGTTTAACCGGTTCAATCTGGTTTTATCCGGTTTAAACCGTTTCAATCCTGTTCTACCCGGTTTAAACAGGTTTAAGCCGGATCAATCCGGTTTTATCCGGTTTAAACCGGTTCAATCCGGATCAATCCGGTTTTATCCGTTTCAAACCGGTTGAATCCGGTTCTATCCGGTTTAAACCGGATTAAACCAGTTCAATCTGGATCTATCCAGTTTAAACCGGTTCTATCCGGTTCTATCCCGTTCAAACAGGTTTAAACCGGTTCTATCCGGTTCTATCTGGTTTAAACCGGTTCAATCCGGTTTTATCTGGTTTAAACCGGTTCGATCCGGTTCTTTCCGGTTTAAAACGGTTTAAACCGGTTCAATCTGGTTCTATCCGGTTTAAACAGCTTTAAACTGGTTCAATCCGTTTCAATCCGGTTCTATCCGGTTTAAACAGGTTTAAACTGGTTCAATCCGGTTCTATCCGGTTGAAACTGGTTTAACCAGTTCAATCCGGTTGTATTCGGTTTGAACCGGTTCTATCCAGCTTAAACTGGTTTTAACCGGTTCAATCCGGTTTTATCTGGTTTAAACCGGTTCTATCCAGTTCTATCTGCTTTAAACTGGTTTATACCTGTTCAATCCTGTTCTATCCGGTTTAAACCGGTTTAAACCGGTTCAATCTGTTTCTATCCGGTTTAACACGGTTCAATCTGGTTCTATCCGGTTTAAACCGGTTTAAACCAGTTCAATCCGGTTCTATCCGGTTTAAACAGGTTTAAACCGGCTCAATCCGGTTCTATCCGGTTTAAACCGGTTCAATCGGGTTCTATCCGGTTTAAACCGGTTTAAACATGTTCAATACGGTGCTATCCGGTTTAAACAGGTTCAATCCGGTTTTATCCGGTTTAAACCGGTTCAATTCGGTTTTATCTGTTTTAAACTGGTTCAATCCGGTTTTATCCGGTTTAAACCGGTTCAATCGGTTTTATCTGGTTTAAACTGGTTCAATCTGGTTTTCTCCGGTTTAAACTGGTATAAACCGGTTCATTCCGTTTTTATCCGGTTTAAACCTGTTTAAACCGGTTCAATCCGGTTGTATCCGGTTTAATCCGGTTCAATCCGGTTTTATCCGGTTTAAACCAGTTCTATCCGGTTCTATCCGGGTTAAACCTGTTTAATCCGGTTCAATCCGGTTTTATCCGCTTTAAACCGGTTCAATCCGGTTCTATCTGGTTTAAACCGGTTTCAACCGATTCAGTCCGGTTCTATCCGGTTAAAACCGGTTCAATCCAGTTCTATCCGGTTTAAACAGGTTTAACCCGGTTGAATCCGGTTCTATCCAGTTTAAACCGGTTTAAACCGGTTCAATCCGGTTCTGTCTGGTTTAAACCGGTTCAATCCTGTTCTATCCGGTTGTATCCGGTTTAAACCGGTTCAATCCGGTTCTATCCGGTTTAAACCGGTTTCACCCTGTTCTATCCGGTTTAATCTGGTTTAATCCGGTTCTATCCGGTTTAAACAGGTTTAAACCGGTTCTATCCGGTTTAATCCGGTTTCAACCGGTTCAATCGGTTTTATCTGGTTTAAACTGGTTCAATGCGGTGTTATCCGGTTGAAACCGGTTTAACCGGTTCAATCCGGTTTTATCCAGTTTAAACCGGTTCTATCTGGTTCTATCCGGTTTAAACCAGTTTAAACCGGTTCAATCTGGTTCTATCCGTTTTAAACCGGTTCAATCCGGTTCTACTCCTTTTAAACAGGTTTAAACCGTTTCAATCCGGTTTTATCCGGTTTAAACCGGTTCAATCCGGTTCTATCCGGTTTAAACCGGTTTAAACCGTTTCAATCCGGTTTTATCCGGTTTAAACCGCTTCAATCCGGTTTTATCCAGTTTAAACCGGTTTAAACCGGTTCAATCCGGTTTTATCCGGTTAAAACCGGTTCAATCCGGTTTTATCCGTTTTAAACCAGTTCTATTTGGTTCTATCCAGTTTAAACCTGTTTAATCCGGTTCAATCCAGTTTTATCCGTTTTAAACCACTTGAATCTGGTTCTATCCGGTTCAAACTGGTTTAAACCGGTTCAATCCGGTTCTGTCCGGTTTAAACCGGTTTAACCCGGTTCAATCCGGTTCTATCCGGTTTAAACCGGTTTAAACCGGTTCAATCCGGTTTATACCGGTTTAAACCGGTTCAATCTGGTTCTATCTGGTTTAAACCAGTTCACTTCGGTTCTATCCATTTTAAACTGGTTTGAACCGGTTCAATCCGGATCTATCCAGTTGTATCCGGTTTAAAACGGTTCAGTCCGGTTCTATCCGGGTTAAACAGGTTTAAACCTGTTCTATCCGGTTTAAACCGGTTCAATCCGGTTTAAACCAGTTCCTTCCGGTTCTATCCGATTTAAACCTGTTTAAACTGGTTCAATCCGGTTCTATCCGGTTTAAACCGGTTTAAACCGATTCAATCCCGTTCTATCCGGTTGTGTCCGGTTTAAACCGGTTCAATCCAGTTCTATCCGGTTTAAACCGTTTTAAACTGTTCTATCCAGTTTAAACCGGTTCTATCCGGTTCTATCCGGTTTAAACCGGTTTAAACCGGTATTATCTGGTGTAAACTGGTTCAATCCCGTTTTATCCTGTTGAAATCGGTTTAACCGGTTCAATCCGGTTTAAACCGGTTCTATCCGGTTCTATCCGGTTTAAACCTGTTTAAATCGGTTCAATCTGGTTTTATCCGGTTTAAACTGGTTCGATCCGGTTCTATCCGGTTTAAAGAGGTTTAAACTAGTTCAATCCGATTTTATCCAGTTTAAACCGGTTCAATCCGGTTCTTTCTGGTTTAAACCGGTTCTATCCGGTTCTATCCGGTTTAAACGGGAATAAACCGGTTCAATCCGGTTCTATCCGGTTTAAACAGGTTGAAACCGGCTCAATCCGGTTCTTTCCAGTTTAAACCGGTTCAGTCGGGTTCTATCCGGTTTAAACCGGTTTAAACAGGTTCAATACGGTGCTATCCGGTTTAAACAGGTTCAATCCGGTTTTATCCGTTTTAAACCGGTTCAATTCGGTTTTATCTGTTTTAAACAGGTTCAATCCGGTTTTATCCGGTTGAAACTGGTTTAACCTGTTCAATCCATTTTTATCCGGTTTGAACCGGTTCTATCCGGTTCTATCCAGCTTAAACCGGTTTTAACAGGTTCAATCCGGTTTTATCTGGTTTAAACCGGTTCTATCCGGTTCTTTCCGGTTTAAACCGGTTTAAACCGGTTCAATCCGGTTCTATCCGGTTTAAACAGCTTTAAACTGGTTCAATCCGGTTCAATCCGGTTCTATCCGGTTCAAACAGGTTTAAACTGGTTCAATCCGGTTCAATCCGGTTGTATCCGGCTTAAACCGGTTCAATCCGGGTCTATCCGGTTTAAACCGGTTTAAACCGGTTCAATACAGTTCTATCCGGTTTAAACCGGTTCAATCCGGTTCAATCCGGTTCTATCCAGTTTAAAACGGTTCAATCCGGTTCTATCCAGTATAAACCGGATCAATCCGGTTCTTTCCGTTTCTATCCGGTTTAAACCGGTTTAAACTGGTTCTATGCGGTTTAAACCGTTTCAATCCAGTTCTATCCGGTTTAAACCGGTTCAATCCAGTTCTATCCGGTATAAACCGGTTTAAACCTGTTCAATCCGGTTCTATCCGGTTTAAACCGGTTCAATCCGCTTCTATCCGGTTTAAACCGGTTTAAACCTATTCTATCCGGTTTTAACCGGTTCAATCCGGTTCTATCCGGTTTAAACAGTTTTAAACCGGTTCTATCCGGTTCTATCCGGTTTAAACTGGTTTAAACCGGTTCAATCGGTTTTATCTGGTTTAAACTGGTTAAATCCTGTTTTATCCCGTTGAAACCGGTTTAACTGGTTCAATCCGGTTTTATCCGTTTTAAACTGGTTCTATCTGGTTCTATCCAGTTTAAACCAGTTTAAACCGGTTCAATCTTGTTTTATCCGGTTTAAACCGGTTCAATCCTGTTCTACCCGGTTTAAACAGGTTTAAGCCGGATCAATCCGGTTTAATCCGGTTTAAACCCGTTCAATCCGGATCAATCCGGTTTTATCCGGTTCAAACCGGTTGAATCCGGTTCTATCCGGTTTAAACCGGATTAAACCAGTTCAATCCGGATTTATCCAGTTTAAACCGGTTCTATCCGGTTCTATCCAGTTCAAACAGGTTTAAACCGGTTCTATCCGGTTCTATCGGGTTTAAACCGGTTCAATCCGGTTTTATCCGGTTTAAACCGGTTCTATCCGGTTCTATCCGGTTTAAACCGGTTTAATCCGGTTCAATCCGGTTTTATCCGGTTTAAACCGGTTGAATCCGGTTCTATCCGGTTTCAACCGGTTTAAACCGGTTCAATCCGGTTCTATCCGGTTAAAACCGGTTTAAACCGGTTCAATCCGGTTTTATCCGGTTTAAACCAGTTCTACCTGGTTCTATCCAGTTTCAACCTGTTTAATCTGGTTCAGTCCGGTTTTATCCGGTTTAAACCGGTTCAATCCGGTTCTATCCGGTTTAAACCGGTTCCGTCCGGTTCTATCCGGTTTAAACCGGTTTAAACCGGTTCAATCCGGTTCCAACCGGTTCAAACCGTTTCAATCCGGTTCTGTCCGGTTTAAACCAGTTTAACCCGGTTCAATCCAGTTCTATCCGGTTTAAACCAGTTTAAACCGGTTCAATCCGTTTCTATCTGGTTTAAACCGGTTTACTCCAGTTCTATCAGGTATAAACTGGTTTAAACCGGGTCAATCCGGTTCTACCCGGTTGTATCCAGTTAAAACCGGTTCAATCAGGTTTTATCCGGTTTAAACCAGTTCTATCTGGTTCTATCCAGTTTAAACCTGTTTAATCCGGTTCAATCCAGTTTTATCCAGTTTAAACCACTTGAATCCGGTTCTATCCGGTTTAAACTGGTTTAAACCGGTTCAATCCGGTTCTGTCCGGTTTAAACCGGTTTAACCCGGTTCAATCCGGTTCTATCCGGTTTAAACCGGTTCAATCTGGTTCTATCTGGTTTAAACCAGTTCACTTCGGTTCTATCCAGTTTAAACTGGTTTAAACCTGTTCAATCCGGATCTATCCAGTTGTATCCGGTTTAAAACGGTTCAATCCGGTTCTATCCGGTTTAAACAGGTTTAAACCTGTTCTATCCGGTTTAAACCGGTTCAATCCGGTTCAAACAGGTTTAAACTGGTTCAATCCGGTTCAATCCGGTTGTATCCGGCTTAAACCGGTTCAATCCGGGTCTATCCGGTTTTATCCGGTTCAAACCGGTTGAATCCGGTTCTATCCGGTTTAAACCGGATTAAACCAGTTCAATCCGGATTTATCCAGTTTAAACCCGTTCAATCCGGATCAATCCGGTTTTATCCGGTTCAAACCGGTTGAATCCGGTTCTATCCGGTTTAAACCGGATTAAACCAGTTCAATCCGGATTTATCCAGTTTAAACCGGTTCTATCCGGTTCTATCCAGTTCAAACAGGTTTAAACCGGTTCTATCCGGTTCTATCTGGTTTAAACCGGTTCAATCCGGTTTTATCCGGTTTAAACCGGTTCTATCCGGTTCTATCCGGTTTAAACAGGTTTAAACAGGTTCAATCCGGGTCTATCCGGTTTAAACCGGTTTAAACCGGTTCAATACGGTTCTATCCGGTTTAAACCGGTTCAATCCGGATCTATCTGATTTAAACCGGTTTAAACCGGTTCAATCCGGTTCAATCCGGTTCTATCCAGTTTAAAACCGTTCAATCCGGTTCTATCCGGTATAAACCGGTTCAATCCGGTTCTTTCCGGTTCTATCCGGTTTAAACCGGTTTAAACCGGTTCTATGCGGTTTAAACCGTTTCAATCCAGTTCTATGCGGTTCTATCCGGTGTAAACCGGTTCAATCCGGATCTATTCGGTTTAAACCGGTTGAATCCGGTTCTATCCGGTTCTATCCGGATCTATCCGGTTTTAACCGGTTTAAACTGGTTCAATCCGGTTCTATCCGGTTTAAACAGGTTCTATCCGGTTCTATCCGGTTTAAACAGGTTTAAACCGATTCAATCCGTTTTTATCCGGTTTAAACCGGTTCAATCCGTTTCGATCCGGTTATACTGGTTTAAACCGGTTCTATACGGTTCTATTCGGTTTAAACAGGTTTAAACAGATTCAATCCGTTTTTATCCGGTTTAAACCGGTTCTATCCGGTTCTATCCGGTTTAAACCGGTTGAAACCGGTTCAATCCGGTTTTATCTGTTTTAAACTGGTTCAATCCGGGTTTATCCGGTTGAATCTGGTTTAAACCGCTTCAATCCAGTTTTATCCGGTTTGAACCGGTTCTATCCGGTTCTATCCAGTTTAAACCGGTTTAAACCGGTTCCATCCGGTTTTCTCCGGTTTAAACTGGTTTAAACTGGTTCATTCCGTTTTTATCCGGTTTAAACCTGTTTAAACCGGTTCAATCCGGTTGTATCCGGTTTAAACCGGTTCAATCCGGTTTTATCCGGTTTAAACCAGTTCTATCCGGTTCTATCCGGTTTAAACCTGTTTAATCCGGTTCAATCCGGTTTTATCCACTTTAAACCGGTTCAATCCGGTTCTATCTGGTTTAAACCGGTTTCAACCGATTCAATCCGGTTCTATCCGGTTAAAACCGGTTCAATCCAGTTCTATCCGGTTTAAACAGGTTTAACCCAGTTGAATCCGGTTCTATCCGGTTTAAACCGGTTTAAACCGGTTCAATCCGGTTCTATCTGGTTTAAACCGGTTCAATCCTGTTCTATCCGGTTGTATCCGGTTTAAACCGGTTCAATCCGGTTCTATCCGGTTTACACCGGTTTCAACCTGTTCTATCCGGTTTAATCCGGTTTAATCCGGTTCTATCCGGTTTTAACAGGTTTAAACCGGTTCTATCCGGTTTAATCCGGTTTCAACCGGTTCAATCGGTTTTATCTGGTTTAAACTGGTTCAATGCGGTGTTATCCGGTTGAAACCGGTTTAACCGGTTCAATCCGGTTTTATCCGGTTTAAACCGGTTCAATCCGGTTCTATCCATTTTAAACCGGTTTAAACCAGTTCAATCCGGTTTTATCCGGTTTAAACCGGTTCAATCCGGTTTTATCCGGTTTAAACCGCTTCAATCCGGTTTTATCCAGTTTAAACCGGTTTAAACCGGTTCAATCCGGTTTTATCCGGTTAAAACCGGTTCAATCCGGTTTTATCCGGTTTAAACCAGTTCTATCTGGTTCTATCCAGTTTAAACCTGTTTAATCCGGTTCAATCCGTTTTTATCCAGTTTAAACCACTTGAATCCGGTTCTATCCGGTTTAAACCGGTTTAAACCGGTTCAATCCGGTTCTGTTCGGTTTAAACCGGTTTAACCCGGTTCAATCCGGTTCTATCCGGTTTAAACCGGTTTAAACCGGTTCAATCCGGTTTATACCAGTTTAAACCAGTTCAATCTGATTCTATCTGGTTTAAACCGGTTCACTCCGGTTCTATCCAGTTGTATCCGGTTTAAAACGGTTCAATCCGGTTCTATCCGTTTTAAACAGGTTTAAACCTGTTCTATCCGGTTTAAACCGGTTCAATCCGGTTTTATCCGGTTTAAACCAGTTCCTTCCGGTTCTATCCGATTTAAACCTGTTTAAACCAGTTCAATCCGGTTCTATCCGGTTTAAACCGGTTTAAACCGATTCAATCCAGTTCTATCCGGTTGTGTTCGGTTTAAACCGGTTCAATCCAGTTCTATCCGGTTTAAACCGTTTTAAACTGTTCTATCCAGTTTAAACCGGTTCTATCCGGTTTAAACCGGTTTAAACCGGTATTATCTGGTTTAAACTGGTTCAATCCCGTTTTATCCGGTTGAAACCGGTTTAACCGGTTCAATACGGTTTAAACCGGTTCTATCCGGTTCTATCGAGTTTAAACCTGTTTAAATCGGTTCAATCTGGTTTTATCCAGTTTAAACCGGTTCAATCCGGTTCTTTCTGGTTTAAACCGGTTCTATCCGGTTCTATCCGGTTTAAACGGGAATAAACCGGTTCAATCCGGTTCTATCCGGTTTAAACAGGTTGAAACCGGCTCAATCCGGTTCTTTCCGGTTTAAACCGGTTCAATTGGGTTCTATCCGGTTTAAACCGGTTTAAACAGGTTCAATACGGTGCTATCCGGTTTAAACAGGTTCAATCGGGTTTTATCCATTTTAAACCAGTTCAATTTGGTTTTATCTGTTTTAAACTTGTTCAATCCGGTTTTATCCGGTTTAAACCGGTTCAATCGGTTTTATCTGGTTTAAACTGGTTCAATCTGGTTTTATCTGGTTGAAACTGGTTTAACCGGTTCAATCCATTTTTATCCGGTCTAAACCAGTTCTATCCGGTTCTTTCCGGTTTAAACCGGTTTAAACCGGTTCAATCCGGTTCTATCCGGTTTAAACAGCTTTAAACTGGTTCAATCCGGTTCAATCCGGTTCTATCCGGTTCAAACAGGTTTAAACTGGTTCAATCCGGTTCTATCCGGTTTAAACCGGTTTGAACCGGTTCAAGCTGTTGTATCCGGCTTAAACCGTTTCAATCCGTGTCTATCCGGTTTAAACCGGTTTAAACCGGTTCAATACAGTTCTATCCGGTTTAAACCGGTTCAATCCGGATCTATCTGATTTAAACCGGTTTAAACCGGTTCAATCCGGTTCAATCCGGTTCTATCCAGTTTATAACGGTTCAATCCGGTTCTATCCAGTATAAACCGGTTCAATCCGGTTCTTTCCGGTTCTATCCGGTTTAAACCGGTTTAAACCAGTTCTATGCGGTTTAAACCGTTTCAATCCAGTTCTATCCGGTTTAAACAGGTTTAAGCCGAATCAATCCGGTTTTATCTGGTTTAAACTGGTTAAATCCTGTTTTATACCGTTGAAACCGGTTTAACCGGTTCAATCTGGTTTTATCCGGTTTAAACCGTTTCAATCCTGTTCTACCCGGTTTAAACAGGTTTAAGCCGGATCAATCCGGTTTTATCCGGTTTAAACCGGTTCAATCCGGATCAATCCGGTTTTATCCGTTTCAAACCGGTTGAATCCGGTTCTATCCGGTTTAAAGCGGATTAAACCAGTTCAATCTGGATCTATCCAGTTTAAACCGGTTCTATCCGGTTCTATCCCGTTCAAACAGGTTTAAACCGGTTCTATCCGGTTCTATCTGGTTTAAACCGGTTCAATCCGGTTTTATCTGGTTTAAACCGGTTCGATCCGGTTCTTTCCGGTTTAAAACGGTTTAAACCGGTTCAATCTGGTTCTATCCGGTTTAAACAGCTTTAAACTGGTTCAATCCGTTTCAATCCGGTTCTATCCGGTTTAAACAGGTTTAAACTGGTTCAATCCGGTTCTATCCGGTTGAAACTGGTTTAACCGGTTCAATCCGGTTGTATTCGGTTTGAACCGGTTCTATCCAGCTTAAACTGGTTTTAACCGGTTCAATCCGGTTTTATCTGGTTTAAACCGGTTCTATCCAGTTCTATCTGCTTTAAACTGGTTTATACCTGTTCAATCCTGTTCTATCCGGTTTAAACCGGTTCAAACCGGTTCAATCTGTTTCTATCCGGTTTAACACGGTTCAATCTGGTTCTATCCGGTTTAAACCGGTTTAAACCAGTTCAATCCGGTTCTATCCGGTTTAAACAGGTTTAAACCGGCTCAATCCGGTTCTATCCGGTTTAAACCGGTTCAATCGGGTTCTATCCGGTTTAAACCGGTTTAAACATGTTCAATACGGTGCTATCCGGTTTAAACAGGTTCAATCCGGTTTTATCCGGTTTAAACCGGTTCAATTCGGTTTTATCTGTTTTAAACTGGTTCAATCCGGTTTTATCCGGTTTAAACCGGTTCAATCGGTTTTATCTGGTTTAAACTGGTTCAATCTGGTTTTCTCCGGTTTAAACTGATATAAACCGGTTCATTCCGTTTTTATCCGGTTTAAACCTGTTTAAACCGGTTCAATCTGGTTGTATCCGGTTTAATCCGGTTCAATCCGGTTTTATCCGGTTTAAACCAGTTCTATCCGGTTCTATCCGGGTTAAACCTGTTTAATCCGGTTCAATCCGGTTTTATCCGCTTTAAACCGGTTCAATCCGGTTCTATCTGGTTTAAACCGGTTTCAACCGATTCAGTCCGGTTCTATCCGGTTAAAACCGGTTCAATCCAGTTCTATCCGGTTTAAACAGGTTTAACCCGGTTGAATCCGGTTCTATCCAGTTTAAACCGGTTTAAACCGGTTCAATCCGGTTCTGTCTGGTTTAAACCGGTTCAATCCTGTTCTATCCGGTTGTATCCGGTTTAAACCGGTTCAATCCGGTTCTATCCGGTTTAAACCGGTTTCACCCTGTTCTATCCGGTTTAATCTGGTTTAATCCGGTTCTATCCGGTTTAAACAGGTTTAAACCGGTTCTATCCGGTTTAATCCGGTTTCAACCGGTTCAATCGGTTTTATCTGGTTTAAACTGGTTCAATGCGGTGTTATCCGGTTGAAACCGGTTTAACCGGTTCAATCCGGTTTTATCCGGTTTAAACCGGTTCTATCTGGTTCTATCCGGTTTAAACCAGTTTAAACCGGTTCAATCTGGTTCTATCCGTTTTAAACCGGTTCAATCCGGTTCTACTCCTTTTAAACAGGTTTAAACCGTTTCAATCCGGTTTTATCCGGTTTAAACCGGTTCAATCCGGTTCTATCCGGTTTAAACCGGTTTAAACCGGTTCAATCCGGTTCTATCCAGTTTAAACCGGTTCTATCCGTTTCTATCCAGTTTAAACAGGTTTAAACCGGTTCTTTCCGGTTCTATCCGGTTTAAACCGGTTCAATCCGGTTTTATCCGGTTTAAACCGGTTCAATCCGGTTCTATCCTTTTTAAACCGGTTTAAACCAGTTCAATCCGGTTTTATCCGGTTTAAACCGGTTCAATCCGGTTTTATCCGGTTTAAACCGCTTCAATCCGGTTTTATCCAGTTTAAACCGGTTTAAACCGGTTCAATCCGGTTTTATCCGGTTAAAACCTGTTCAATCCGGTTTTATCCGTTTTAAACCAGTTCTATTTGGTTCTATCCAGTTTAAACCTGTTTAATCCGGTTCAATCCAGTTTTATCCGTTTTAAACCACTTGAATCTGGTTCTATCCGGTTCAAACTGGTTTAAACCGGTTCAATCCGGTTCTGTCCGGTTTAAACCGGTTTAACCCGGTTCAATCCGGTTCTATCCGGTTTAAACCGGTTTAAACCGGTTCAATCCGGTTTATACCGGTTTAAACCGGTTCAATCTGGTTCTATCTGGTTTAAACCAGTTCACTTCGGTTCTATCCATTTTAAACTGGTTTGAACCGGTTCAATCCGGATCTATCCAGTTGTATCCGGTTTAAAACGGTTCAGTCCGGTTCTATCCGGGTTAAACAGGTTTAAACCTGTTCTATCCGGTTTAAACCGGTTCAATCCGGTTTAAACCAGTTCCTTCCGGTTCTATCCGATTTAAACCTGTTTAAACTGGTTCAATCCGGTTCTATCCGGTTTAAACCGGTTTAAACCGATTCAATCCCGTTCTATCCGGTTGTGTCCGGTTTAAACCGGTTCAATTAAGTTCTATCCGGTTTAAACCGTTTTAAACTGTTCTATCCAGTTTAAACCGGTTCTATCCGGTTCTATCCGGTTTAAACCGGTTTAAACCGGTATTATCTGGTGTAAACTGGTTCAATCCCGTTTTATCCTGTTGAAATCGGTTTAACCGGTTCAATCCGGTTTAAACCGGTTCTATCCGGTTCTATCCGGTTTAAACCTGTTTAAATCGGTTCAATCTGGTTTTATCCGGTTTAAACTGGTTCGATCCGGTTCTATCCGGTTTAAAGAGGTTTAAACTAGTTCAATCCGATTTTATCCAGTTTAAACCGGTTCAATCCGGTTCTTTCTGGTTTAAACCGGTTCTATCCGGTTCTATCCGGTTTAAACGGGAATAAACCGGTTCAATCCGGTTCTATCCGGTTTAAACAGGTTGAAACCGGCTCAATCCGGTTCTTTCCAGTTTAAACCGGTTCAGTCGGGTTCTATCCGGTTTAAACCGGTTTAAACAGGTTCAATACGGTGCTATCCGGTTTAAACAGGTTCAATCCGGTTTTATCCGTTTTAAACCGGTTCAATTCGGTTTTATCTGTTTTAAACAGGTTCAATCCGGTTTTATCCGGTTGAAACTGGTTTAACCTGTTCAATCCATTTTTATCCGGTTTGAACCGGTTCTATCCGGTTCTATCCAGCTTAAACCGGTTTTAACCGGTTCAATCCGGTTTTATCTGGTTTAAACCGGTTCTATCCGGTTCTTTCCGGTTTAAACCGGTTTAAACCGGTTCAATCCGGTTCTATCCGGTTTAAACAGCTTTAAACTGGTTCAATCCGGTTCAATCCGGTTCTATCCGGTTCAAACAGGTTTAAACTGGTTCAATCCGGTTCAATCCGGTTGTATCCGGCTTAAACCGGTTCAATCCGGGTCTATCCGGTTTAAACCGGTTTAAACCGGTTCAATACAGTTCTATCCGGTTTAAACCGGTTCAATCCGGTTCAATCCGGTTCTATCCAGTTTAAAACGGTTCAATCCGGTTCTATCCAGTATAAACCGGATCAATCCGGTTCTTTCCGTTTCTATCCGGTTTAAACCGGTTTAAACTGGTTCTATGCGGTTTAAACCGTTTCAATCCAGTTCTATCCGGTTTAAACCGGTTCAATCCAGTTCTATCCGGTATAAACCGGTTTAAACCTGTTCAATCCGGTTCTATCCGGTTTAAACCGGTTCAATCCGCTTCTATCCGGTTTAAACCGGTTTAAACCTATTCTATCCGGTTTTAACCGGTTCAATCCGGTTCTATCCGGTTTAAACAGTTTTAAACCGGTTCTATCCGGTTCTATCCGGTTTAAACTGGTTTAAACCGGTTCAATCGGTTTTATCTGGTTTAAACTGGTTAAATCCTGTTTTATCCCGTTGAAACCGGTTTAACTGGTTCAATCCGGTTTTATCCGTTTTAAACTGGTTCTATCTGGTTCTATCCAGTTTAAACCAGTTTAAACCGGTTCAATCTTGTTTTATCCGGTTTAAACCGGTTCAATCCTGTTCTACCCGGTTTAAACAGGTTTAAGCCGGATCAATCCGGTTTAATCCGGTTTAAACCCGTTCAATCCGGATCAATCCGGTTTTATCCGGTTCAAACCGGTTGAATCCGGTTCTATCCGGTTTAAACCGGATTAAACCAGTTCAATCCGGATTTATCCAGTTTAAACCGGTTCTATCCGGTTCTATCCAGTTCAAACAGGTTTAAACCGGTTCTATCCGGTTCTATCGGGTTTAAACCGGTTCAATCCGGTTTTATCCGGTTTAAACCGGTTCTATCCAGTTCTATCCGGTTTAAACCGGTTTAATCCGGTTCAATCCGGTTTTATCCGGTTTAAACCGGTTGAATCCGGTTCTATCCGGTTTCAACCGGTTTAAACCGGTTCAATCCGGTTCTATCCGGTTAAAACCGGTTTAAACCGGTTCAATCCGGTTTTATCCGGTTTAAACCAGTTCTACCTGGTTCTATCCAGTTTCAACCTGTTTAATCTGGTTCAGTCCGGTTTTATCCGGTTTAAACCGGTTCAATCCGGTTCTATCCGGTTTAAACCGGTTCCGTCCGGTTCTATCCGGTTTAAACCGGTTTAAACCGGTTCAATCCGGTTCCAACCGGTTCAAACCGTTTCAATCCGGTTCTGTCCGGTTTAAACCAGTTTAACCCGGTTCAATCCAGTTCTATCCGGTTTAAACCAGTTTAAACCGGTTCAATCCGTTTCTATCTGGTTTAAACCGGTTTACTCCAGTTCTATCAGGTATAAACTGGTTTAAACCGGGTCAATCCGGTTCTACCCGGTTGTATCCAGTTAAAACCGGTTCAATCAGGTTTTATCCGGTTTAAACCAGTTCTATCTGGTTCTATCCAGTTTAAACCTGTTTAATCCGGTTCAATCCAGTTTTATCCAGTTTAAACCACTTGAATCCGGTTCTATCCGGTTTAAACTGGTTTAAACCGGTTCAATCCGGTTCTGTCCGGTTTAAACCGGTTTAACCCGGTTCAATCCGGTTCTATCCGGTTTAAACCGGTTCAATCTGGTTCTATCTGGTTTAAACCAGTTCACTTCGGTTCTATCCAGTTTAAACTGGTTTAAACCTGTTCAATCCGGATCTATCCAGTTGTATCCGGTTTAAAACGGTTCAATCCGGTTCTATCCGGTTTAAACAGGTTTAAACCTGTTCTATCCGGTTTAAACCGGTTCAATCCGGTTCAAACAGGTTTAAACTGGTTCAATCCGGTTCAATCCGGTTGTATCCGGCTTAAACCGGTTCAATCCGGGTCTATCCGGTTTTATCCGGTTCAAACCGGTTGAATCCGGTTCTATCCGGTTTAAACCGGATTAAACCAGTTCAATCCGGATTTATCCAGTTTAAACCCGTTCAATCCGGATCAATCCGGTTTTATCCGGTTCAAACCGGTTGAATCCGGTTCTATCCGGTTTAAACCGGATTAAACCAGTTCAATCCGGATTTATCCAGTTTAAACCGGTTCTATCCGGTTCTATCCAGTTCAAACAGGTTTAAACCGGTTCTATCCGGTTCTATCTGGTTTAAACCGGTTCAATCCGGTTTTATCCGGTTTAAACCGGTTCTATCCGGTTCTATCCGGTTTAAACAGGTTTAAACAGGTTCAATCCGGGTCTATCCGGTTTAAACCGGTTTAAACCGGTTCAATACGGTTCTATCCGGTTTAAACCGGTTCAATCCGGATCTATCTGATTTAAACCGGTTTAAACCGGTTCAATCCGGTTCAATCCGGTTCTATCCAGTTTAAAACCGTTCAATCCGGTTCTATCCGGTATAAACCGGTTCAATCCGGTTCTTTCCGGTTCTATCCGGTTTGAACCGGTTTAAACCGGTTCTATGCGGTTTAAACCGTTTCAATCCAGTTCTATGCGGTTCTATCCGGTGTAAACCGGTTCAATCCGGATCTATTCGGTTTAAACCGGTTGAATCCGGTTCTATCCGGTTCTATCCGGATCTATCCGGTTTTAACCGGTTTAAACTGGTTCAATCCGGTTCTATCCGGTTTAAACAGGTTCTATCCGGTTCTATCCGGTTTAAACAGGTTTAAACCGATTCAATCCGTTTTTATCCGGTTATACTGGTTTAAACCGGTTCTATACGGTTCTATTCGGTTTAAACAGGTTTAAACAGATTCAATCCGTTTTTATCCGGTTTAAACCGGTTCTATCCGGTTCTATCCGGTTTAAACCGGTTGAAACCGGTTCAATCCGGTTTTATCTGTTTTAAACTGGTTCAATCCGGGTTTATCCGGTTGAATCTGGTTTAACCGCTTCAATCCAGTTTTATCCGGTTTGAACCGGTTCTATCCGGTTCTATCCAGTTTAAACCGGTTTAAACCGGTTCCATCCGGTTTTCTCCGGTTTAAACTGGTTTAAACTGGTTCATTCCGTTTTTATCCGGTTTAAACCTGTTTAAACCGGTTCAATCCGGTTGTATCCGGTTTAAACCGGTTCAATCCGGTTTTATCCGGTTTAAACCAGTTCTATCCGGTTCTATCCGGTTTAAACCTGTTTCATCCGGTTCAATCCGGTTTTATCCACTTTAAACCGGTTCAATCCGGTTCTTTCTGGTTTAAACCGGTTTCAACCGATTCAATCCGGTTCTATCCGGTTAAAACCGGTTCAATCCAGTTCTATCCGGTTTAAACAGGTTTAACCCAGTTGAATCCGGTTCTATCCGGTTTAAACCGGTTTAAACCGGTTCAATCCGGTTCTATCTGGTTTAAACCGGTTCAATCCTGTTCTATCCGGTTGTATCCGGTTTAAACCGGTTCAATCCGGTTCTATCCGGTTTACACCGGTTTCAACCTGTTCTATCCGGTTTAATCCGGTTTAATCCGGTTCTATCCGGTTTTAACAGGTTTAAACCGGTTCTATCCGGTTTAATCCGGTTTCAACCGGTTCAATCGGTTTTATCTGGTTTAAACTGGTTCAATGCGGTGTTATCCGGTTGAAACCGGTTTAACCGGTTCAATCCGGTTTTATCCGGTTTAAACCGGTTCAATCCGGTTCTATCCATTTTAAACCGGTTTAAACCAGTTCAATCCGGTTTTATCCGGTTTAAACCGGTTCAATCCGGTTTTATCCGGTTTAAACCGCTTCAATCCGGTTTTATCCAGTTTAAACCGGTTTAAACCGGTTCAATCCGGTTTTATCCGGTTAAAACCGGTTCAATCCGGTTTTATCCGGTTTAAACCAGTTCTATCTGGTTCTATCCAGTTTAAACCTGTTTAATCCGGTTCAATCCGTTTTTATCCAGTTTAAACCACTTGAATCCGGTTCTATCCGGTTTAAACCGGTTTAAACCGGTTCAATCCGGTTCTGTTCGGTTTAAACCGGTTTAACCCGGTTCAATCCGGTTCTATCCGGTTTAAACCGGTTTAAACCGGTTCAATCCGGTTTATACCAGTTTAAACCAGTTCAATCTGATTCTATCTGGTTTAAACCGGTTCACTCCGGTTCTATCCAGTTGTATCCGGTTTAAAACGGTTCAATCCGGTTCTATCCGTTTTAAACAGGTTTAAACCTGTTCTATCCGGTTTAAACCGGTTCAATCCGGTTTTATCCGGTTTAAACCAGTTCCTTCCGGTTCTATCCGATTTAAACCTGTTTAAACCAGTTCAATCCGGTTCTATCCGGTTTAAACCGGTTTAAACCGATTCAATCCAGTTCTATCCGGTTGTGTTCGGTTTAAACCGGTTCAATCCAGTTCTATCCGGTTTAAACCGTTTTAAACTGTTCTATCCAGTTTAAACCGGTTCTATCCGGTTTAAACCGGTTTAAACCGGTATTATCTGGTTTAAACTGGTTCAATCCCGTTTTATCCGGTTGAAACCGGTTTAACCGGTTCAATACGGTTTAAACCGGTTCTATCCGGTTCTATCGAGTTTAAACCTGTTTAAATCGGTTCAATCTGGTTTTATCCAGTTTAAACCGGTTCAATCCGGTTCTTTCTGGTTTAAACCGGTTCTATCCGGTTCTATCCGGTTTAAACGGGAATAAACCGGTTCAATCCGGTTCTATCCGGTTTAAACAGGTTGAAACCGGCTCAATCCGGTTCTTTCCGGTTTAAACCGGTTCAATTGGGTTCTATCCGGTTTAAACCGGTTTAAACAGGTTCAATACGGTGCTATCCGGTTTAAACAGGTTCAATCCGGTTTTATCCATTTTAAACCAGTTCAATTTGGTTTTATCTGTTTTAAACTTGTTCAATCCGGTTTTATCCGGTTTAAACCGGTTCAATCGGTTTTATCTGGTTTAAACTGGTTCAATCTGGTTTTATCTGGTTGAAACTGGTTTAACCGGTTCAATCCATTTTTATCCGGTCTAAACCAGTTCTATCCGGTTCTTTCCGGTTTAAACCGGTTTAAACCGGTTCAATCCGGTTCTATCCGGTTTAAACAGCTTTAAACTGGTTCAATCCGGTTCAATCCGGTTCTATCCGGTTCAAACAGGTTTAAACTGGTTCAATCCGGTTCTATCCGGTTTAAACCGGTTTGAACCGGTTCAATCCGGTTGTATCCGGCTTAAACCGTTTCAATCCGTGTCTATCCGGTTTAAACCGGTTTAAACCGGTTCAATACAGTTCTATCCGGTTTAAACCGGTTCAATCCGGATCTATCTGATTTAAACCGGTTTAAACCGGTTCAATCCGGTTCAATCCGGTTCTATCCAGTTTATAACGGTTCAATCCGGTTCTATCCAGTATAAACCGGTTCAATCCGGTTCTTTCCGGTTCTATCCGGTTTAAACCGGTTTAAACCAGTTCTATGCGGTTTAAACCGTTTCAATCCAGTTCTATCCGGTTTAAACAGGTTTAAGCCGGATCAATCCGGTTTTATCTGGTTTAAACTGGTTAAATCCTGTTTTATACCGTTGAAACCGGTTTAACCGGTTCAATCTGGTTTTATCCGGTTTAAACCGGTTCAATCCTGTTCTACCCGGTTTAAACAGGTTTAAGCCGGATCAATGCGGTTTTATCCGGTTTAAACCGGTTCAATCCGGATCAATCCGGTTTTATCCGTTTCAAACCGGTTGAATCCGGTTCTATCCGGTTTAAACCGGATTAAACCAGTTCAATCTGGATCTATCCAGTTTAAACCGGTTCTATCCGGTTCTATCCGGTTCAAACAGGTTTAAACCGGTTCTATCCGGTTCTATCTGGTTTAAACCGGTTCAATCCGGTTTTATCTGGTTTAAACCGGTTCTATCCGGTTTTTTCCGGTTTAAAACGGTTTAAACCGGTTCAATCTGGTTCTATCCGGTTTAAACAGCTTTAAACTGGTTCAATCCGTTTCAATCCGGTTCTATCCGGTTTAAACAGGTTTAAACTGGTTCAATCCGGTTCTATCCGGTTGAAACTGGTTTAACCGGTTCAATCCGGTTGTATTCGGTTTGAACCGGTTCTATCCAGCTTAAACTGGTTTTAACCGGTTCAATCCGGTTTTATCTGGTTTAAACCGGTTCTATCCAGTTCTATCTGCTTTAAACTGGTTTATACCTGTTCAATCCTGTTCTATCCGGTTTAAACCGGTTTAAACCGGTTCAATCTGTTTCTATCCGGTTTAAACCGGTTCAATCTGGTTCTATCCGGTTTAAACCGGTTTAAACCAGTTCAATCCGGTTCTATCCGGTTTAAACAGGTTTAAACCGGCTCAATCCGGTTCTATCCGGTTTAAACCGGTTCAATCGGGTTCTATCCGGTTTAAACCGGTTTAAACATGTTCAATATGGTGCTATCCGGTTTAAACAGGTTCAATCCGGTTTTATCCGGTTTAAACCGGTTCAATTCGGTTTTATCTGTTTTAAACTGGTTCAATCCGGTTTTATCCGGTTTAAACCGGTTCAATCGGTTTGATCTGGTTTAAACTGGTTCAATCTGGTTTTCTCCGGTTTAAACTGGTATAAACCGGTTCATTCCGTTTTTATCCGGTTTAAACCTGTTTAAACCGGTTCAATCCGGTTGTATCCGGTTTAATCCGGTTCAATCCGGTTTTATCCGGTTTAAACCAGTTCTATCCGGTTCTATCCGGGTTAAACCTGTTTAATCCGGTTCAATCCGGTTTTATCCGCTTTAAACCGGTTCAATCCGGTTCTATCTGGTTTAAACCGGTTTCAACCGATTCAGTCCGGTTCTATCCGGTTAAAACCGGTTCAATCCAGTTCTATCCTGTTTAAACAGGTTTAACCCGGTTGAATCCGGTTCTATCCAGTTTAAACCGGTTTAAACCGGTTCAATCCGGTTCTGTCTGGTTTAAACCGGTTCAATCCTGTTCTATCCGGTTGTATCCGGTTTAAACCGGTTCAATCCGGTTCTATCCGGTTTAAACCGGTTTCACCCTGTTCTATCCGGTTTAATCTGGTTTAATCCGGTTGTATCCGGTTTAAACAGGTTTAAACCGGTTCTATCCGGTTTAATCCGGTTTCAACCGGTTCAATCGGTTTTATCTGGTTTAAACTGGTTCAATGCGGTGTTATCCGGTTGAAACCGGTTTAACCGGTTCAATCCGGTTTTATCCGGTTTAAACCGGTTCTATCCGGTTCTATCCGGTTTAAACCAGTTTAAACCGGTTCAATCTGGTTCTATCCGTTTTAAACCGGTTTAAACCGGTTTAATACGGTTCTATCCGGTTTAAACCGGTTCAATCCGGATCTATCTGATTTAAACCGGTTTAAACCGGTTCAATCCGGTTCAATCTGGTTCTATCCAGTTTAAAACCGTTCAATCCGGTTCTATCCGGTATAAACCGGTTCAATCCGGTTCTTTCCGGTTCTATCCGGTTTAAACCGGTTTAAACCGGTTCTATGCGGTTTAAACCGTTTCAATCCAGTTCTATGCGGTTCTATCCGGTGTAAACCGGTTCAATCCGGATCTATTCGGTTTAAACCGGTTGAATCCGGTTCTATCCGGTTCTATCCGGATCTATCCGGTTTTAACCGGTTTAAACTGGTTCAATCCGGTTCTATCCGGTTTAAACAGGTTCTATCCGGTTCTATCCGGTTTAAACAGGTTTAAACCGATTCAATCCGTTTTTATCCGGTTTAAACCGGTTCAATCCGTTTCGATCCGGTTATACTGGTTTAAACCGGTTCTATACGGTTCTATTCAGTTTAAACAGGTTTAAACCGATTCAATCCGTTTTTATCCGGTTTAAACCGGTTCTATCCGGTTCTATCCGGTTTAAACCGGTTGAAACCGGTTCAATCCGGTTTTATCTGTTTTAAACTGGTTCAATCCGGGTTTATCCGGTTGAATCTGGTTTAACCGCTTCAATCCAGTTTTATCCAGTTTAAACCGGTTTAAACCGGTTCAATCCGGTTTTATCCGGTTAAAACCGGTTCAATCCGGTTTTATCCGGTTTAAACCAGTTCTATCTGGTTCTATCCAGTTTAAACCTGTTTAATCCGGTTCAATCCGGTTTTATCCAGTTTAAACCACTTGAATCCGGTTCTATCCGGTTTAAACCGGTTTAAACCGGTTCAATCCGGTTCTGTTCGGTTTAAACCGGTTTAACCCGGTTCAATCCGGTTCTATCCGGTTTAAACCGGTTTAAACCGGTTCAATCCGGTTTATACCAGTTTAAACCAGTTCAATCTGGTTCTATCTGGTTTAAACCGGTTCACTCCGGTTCTATCCAGTTGTATCCGGTTTAAAACGGTTCAATCCGGTTCTATCCGTTTTAAACAGGTTTAAACGTGTTCTATCCGGTTTAAACCGGTTCAATCCGGTTTTATCCGGTTTAAACCAGTTCCTTCCGGTTCTATCCGATTTAAACCTGTTTAAACCAGTTCAATCCGGTTCTATCCGGTTTAAACCGGTTTAAACCGATTCAATCCAGTTCTATCCGGTTGTGTTCGGTTTAAACCGGTTCAATCCAGTTCTATCCGGTTTAAACCGTTTTAAACTGTTCTATCCAGTTTAAACCGGTTCTATCCGGTTTAAACCGGTTTAAACCGGTATTATCTGGTTTAAACTGGTTCAATCCCGTTTTATCCGGTTGAAACCGGTTTAACCGGTTCAATACGGTTTAAACCGGTTCTATCCGGTTCTATCGAGTTTAAACCTGTTTAAATCGGTTCAATCTGGTTTTATCCGGTTTAAACCGGTTCAATCCAGTTCTTTCTGGTTTAAACCGGTTCTATCCGGTTCTATCCGGTTTAAACGGGAATAAACCGGTTCAATCCCGTTCTATCCGGTTTAAACAGGTTGAAACCGGCTCAATCCGGTTCTTTCCGGTTTAAACCGGTTCAATTGGGTTCTATCCGGTTTAAACCGGTTTAAACAGGTTCAATACGGTGCTATCCGGTTTAAACAGGTTCAATCCGGTTTTATCCGTTTTAAACCGGTTCAATTTGGTTTTATCTGTTTTAAACTTGTTCAATCCGGTTTTATCCGGTTTAAACCGGTTCAATCGGTTTTATCTGGTTTAAACTGGTTCAATCTGGTTTTATCCGGTTGAAACTGGTTTAACCGGTTCAATCCATTTTTATCCGGTCTAAACCAGTTCTATCCGGTTCTTTCCGGTTTAAACCGGTTTAAACCGGTTCAATCCGGTTCTATCCGGTTTAAACAGCTTTAAACTGGTTCAATCCGGTTCAATCCGGTTCTATCCGGTTCAAACAGGTTTAAACTGGTTCAATCCGGTTCTATCCGGTTTAAACCGGTTTGAACCGGTTCAATCCGGTTGTATCCGGCTTAAACCGGTTCAATCCGGGTCTATCCGGTTTAAACCGGTTTAAACCGGTTCAATACAGTTCTATCCGGTTTAAACCGGTTCAATCCGGATCTATCTGATTTAAACCGGTTTAAACCGGTTCAATCCGGTTCAATCCGGTTCTATCCAGTTTATAACGGTTCAATCCGGTTCTATCCAGTATAAACCGGTTCAATCCGGTTCTTTCCGGTTCTATCCGGTTTAAACCGGTTTAAACCAGTACTATGCGGTTTAAACCGTTTCAATCCAGTTCTATCCGGTTTAAACAGGTTTAAGCCGGATCAATCCGGTTTTATCTGGTTTAAACTGGTTAAATCCTGTTTTATACCTTTGAAACCGGTTTAACCGGTTCAATCTGGTTTTATCCGGTTTAAACCGGTTCAATCCTGTTCTACCCGGTTTAAACAGGTTTAAGCCGGATCAATCCGGTTTTATCCGGTTTAAACCGGTTCAATCCGGATCAATCCGGTTTTATCCGTTTCAAACCGGTTGAATCCGGTTCTATCCGGTTTAAACCGGATTAAACCAGTTCAATCTGGATCTATCCAGTTTAAACCGGTTCTATCCGGTTCTATCCGGTTCAAACAGGTTTAAACCGGTTCTATCCGGTTCTATCTGGTTTAAACCGGTTCAATCCGGTTTTATCTGGTTTAAACCGGTTCTATCCGGTTCTTTCCGGTTTAAAACGGTTTAAACCGGTTCAATCTGGTTCTATCCGGTTTAAACAGCTTTAAACTGGTTCAATCCGTTTCAATCCGGTTCTATCCGGTTTAAACAGGTTTAAACTGGTTCAATCCGGTTCTATCCGGTTGAAACTGGTTTAACCGGTTCAATCCGGTTGTATTCGGTTTGAACCGGTTCTATCCAGCTTAAACTGGTTTTAACCGGTTCAATCCGGTTTTATCTGGTTTAAACCGGTTCTATCCAGTTCTATCTGCTTTAAACTGGTTTATACCTGTTCAATCCTGTTCTATCCGGTTTAAACCGGTTTAAACCGGTTCAATCTGTTTCTATCCGGTTTAAACCGGTTCAATCTGGTTCTATCCGGTTTAAACCGGTTTAAACCAGTTCAATCCGGTTCTATCCGGTTTAAACAGGTTTAAACCGGCTCAATCCGGTTCTATCCGGTTTAAACCGGTTCAATCGGGTTCTATCCGGTTTAAACCGGTTTAAACATGTTCAATACGGTGCTATCCGGTTTAAACAGGTTCAATCCGGTTTTATCCGGTTTAAACCGGTTCAATTCGGTTTTATCTGTTTTAAACTGGTTCAATCCGGTTTTATCCGGTTTAAACCGGTTCAATCGGTTTGATCTGGTTTAAACTGGTTCAATCTGGTTTTCTCCGGTTTAAACTGGTATAAACCGGTTCATTCCGTTTTTATCCGGTTTAAACCTGTTTAAACCGGTTCAATCCGGTTGTATCCGGTTTAATCCGGTTCAATCCGGTTTTATCCGGTTTAAACCAGTTCTATCCGGTTCTATCCGGGTTAAACCTGTTTAATCCGGTTCAATCCGGTTTTATCCGCTTTAAACCGGTTCAATCCGGTTCTATCTGGTTTAAACCGGTTTCAACCGATTCAGTCCGGTTCTATCCGGTTAAAACCGGTTCAATCCAGTTCTATCCGGTTTAAACAGGTTTAACCCGGTTGAATCCGGTTCTATCCAGTTTAAACCGGTTTAAACCGGTTCAATCCGGTTCTGTCTGGTTTAAACCGGTTCAATCCTGTTCTATCCGGTTGTATCCGGTTTAAACCGGTTCAATCCGGTTCTATCCGGTTTAAACCGGTTTCACCCTGTTCTATCCGGTTTAATCTGGTTTAATCCGGTTGTATCCGGTTTAAACAGGTTTAAACCGGTTCTATCCGGTTTAATCCGGTTTCAACCGGTTCAATCGGTTTTATCTGGTTTAAACTGGTTCAATGCGGTGTTATCCGGTTGAAACCGGTTTAACCGGTTCAATCCGGTTTTATCCGGTTTAAACCGGTTCTATCCGGTTCTATCCGGTTTAAACCAGTTTAAACCGGTTCAATCTGGTTCTATCCGTTTTAAACCGGTTCAATCCGGTTCTACTCGTTTTAAACAGGTTTAAACCGTTTCAATCCGGTTTTATCCGGTTTAAACCGGTTCAATCCGGTTCTATCCGGTTTAAACCGGTTTAAACCGGTTCAATCCGGTTCTATCCAGTTTAAACCGGTTCTATCCGTTTCTATCCAGTTTAAACCGGTTTAAACCGGTTCTATCCGGTTCTATCCGGTTTAAACCGGTTCAATCCGGTTCTATCCGATTTAAACCGGTTCAATCCGGTTTTATCCGGTTCAATCCGGTTTTATCCGGTTTAAACCGGTTCAATCCGGTTCTATCCATTTTAAAACGGTTTAAACCGGTTCAATCCGGTTCTATCCATTTTAAACCGGTTTAAACCAGTTCAATCCGGTTTTATCCGGTTTAAACCGGTTCAATCCGGTTTTATCCGGTTTAAACCGCTTCAATCCGGTTTTATCCAGTTTAAACCGGTTTAAACCGGTTCAATCCGGTTTTATCCGGTTAAAACCGGTTCAATCCGGTTTTATCCGTTTTAAACCAGTTCTATTTGGTTCTATCCAGTTTAAACCTGTTTAATCCGGTTCAATCCAGTTTTATCCATTTTAAACCACTTGAATCCGGTTCTATCCGGTTCAAACTGGTTTAAACCGGTTCAATCCGGTTCTGTCCGGTTTAAACCGGTTTAACCCGGTTCAATCCGGTTCTATCCGGTTTAAACCGCTTTAAACCGGTTCAATCCGGTTTATACCGGTTTAAACCGGTTCAATCTGGTTCTATCTGGTTTAAACCAGTTCACTTCGGTTCTATCCAGTTTAAACTGGTTTGAACCGGTTCAATCCGGATCTATCCAGTTGTATCCGGTTTAAAACGGTTCAGTCCGGTTCTATCCGGGTTAAACAGGTTTAAACCTGTTCTATCCGGTTTAAACCGGTTCAATCCGGTTTAAACCAGTTCCTTCCGGTTCTATCCGATTTAAACCTGTTTAAACTGGTTCAATCCGGTTCTATCCGGTTTAAACCGGTTTAAACCGATTCAATCCCGTTCTATCCGGTTGTGTCTGGTTTAAACCGGTTCAATCCAGTTCTATCCGGTTTAAACCGTTTTAAACTGTTCTATCCAGTTTAAACCAGTTCTATCCGGTTCTATCCGGTTTAAACCGGTTTAAACCGGTATTATCTGGTGTAAACTGGTTCAATCCCGTTTTATCCTGTTGAAATCGGTTTAACCGGTTCAATCCGGTTTAAACCGGTTCTATCCGGTTCTATCCGGTTTAAACCTGTTTAAATCGGTTCAATCTGGTTTTATCCGGTTTAAACTGGTTCGATCCGGTTCTATCCGGTTTAAAGAGGTTTAAACTAGTTCAATCCGATTTTATCCAGTTTAAACCGGTTCAATCCGGTTCTTTCTGGTTTAAACCGGTTCTATCCGGTTCTATCCGGTTTAAACGGGAATAAACCTGTTCAATCCGGTTCTATCCGGTTTAAACAGGTTGAAACCGGCTCAATCCGGTTCTTTCCAGTTTAAACCGGTTCAGTCGGGTTCTATCCGGTTTAAACCGGTTTAAACAGGTTCAATACGGTGCTATCCGGTTTAAACAGGTTCAATCCGGTTTTATCCGTTTTAAACCGGTTCAATTCGGTTTTATCTGTTTTAAACAGGTTCAATCCGGTTTTATCCGGTTTAAACCGGTTCAATCGGTTTTATCTGGTTTAAACTGGTTCAATCTGGTTTTATCCGGTTGAAACTGGTTTAACCTGTTCAATCCATTTTTATCCGGTTTGAACCGGTTCTATCCGGTTCTATCCAGCTTAAACCGGTTTTAACCGGTTCAATCCGGTTTTATCTGGTTTAAACCGTTTCTATCTGGTTCTTTCCGGTTTAAACCGGTTTAAACCGGTTCAATCCGGTTGTATCCGGTTTAAACAGCTTTAAACTGGTTCAATCCGGTTCAATCCGGTTCTATCCGGTTCAAACAGGTTTAAACTGGTTCAATCCGGTTCAATCCGGTTGTATCCGGCTTAAACCGGTTCAATCCGTGTCTATCCGGTTTAAACCGGTTTAAACCGGTTCAATACAGTTCTATCCGGTTTAAACCGGTTCAATCCGGTTCAATCCGGTTCTATCCAGTTTAAAAGGGTTCAATCCGGTTCTATCCAGTATAAACCGGATCAATCCGGTTCTTTCCGTTTCTATCCGGTTTAAACCGGTTTAAACTGGTTCTATGCGGTTTAAACCGTTTCAATCCAGTTCTATCCGGTTTAAACCGGTTCAATCCAGTTCTATCCGGTATAAACCGGTTTAAACCTGTTCAATCCGGTTCTATCCGGTTTAAACCGGTTCAATCCGCTTCTATCCGGTTTAAACCGGTTTAAACCTATTCTATCCGGTTTTAACCGGTTCAATCCGGTTCTATCCGGTTTAAACAGTTTTAAACCGGTTCTATCCGGTTCTATCCGGTTTAAACTGGTTTAAACCGGTTCAATCGGTTTTATCTGGTTTAAACTGGTTAAATCCTGTTTTATCCCGTTGAAACCGGTTTAACTGGTTCAATCCGGTTTTATCCGTTTTAAACTGGTTCTATCTGGTTCTATCCAGTTTAAACCAGTTTAAACCGGTTCAATCTTGTTTTATCCGGTTTAAACCGGTTCAATCCTGTTCTACCCGGTTTAAACAGGTTTAAGCCGGATCAATCCGGTTTTATCCGGTTTAAACCCGTTCAATCCGGATCAATCCGGTTTTATCCGGTTCAAACCGGTTGAATCCGGTTCTATCCGGTTTAAACCGGATTAAACCAGTTCAATCCGGATTTATCCAGTTTAAACCGGTTCTATCCGGTTCTATCCAGTTCAAACAGGTTTAAACCGGTTCTATCCGGTTCTATCTGGTTTAAACCGGTTCAATCCGGTTTTATCCGGTTTAAACCGGTTCTATCCGGTTCTATCCGGTTTAAACCGGTTTAATCCGGTTCAATCCGGTTTTATTCGGTTTAAACCGGTTGAATCCGGTTCTATCCGGTATAAACCGGTTTAAACCGGTTCAATCCGGTTCTATCAGGTTAAAACCGGTTTAAACCGGTTCAATCCGTTTTTATCCGGTTTAAACCAGTTCTACCTGGTTCTATCCAGTTTCAACCTGTTTAATCTGGTTCAGTCCGGTTTTATCCGGTTTAAACCGGTTCAATCCGGTTCTATCCGGTTTAAACCGGTTCCGTCCGGTTCTATCCGGTTTAAACCGGTTTAAACCGGTTCAATCCGGTTCCAACCGGTTCAAACCGTTTCAATCCGGTTCTCTCCGGTTTAAACCAGTTTAACCTGGTTCAATCCAGTTCTATCCGGTTTAAACCAGTTTAAACCGGTTCAATCCGTTTCTATCTGGTTTAAACCAGTTTACTCCAGTTCTATCCGGTATAAACTGGTTTAAACCGGGTCAATCCGGTTCTACCCGGTTGTATCCAGTTAAAACCGGTTCAATCCAGTTTTATCCGGTTTAAACCAGTTCTATCTGGTTCTATCCGGTTTAAACTGGTTTAAACCGGTTCAATCCGGTTCTGTCCGGTTTAAACCGGTTCAATCCGGTTCTTCCCGGTTCTATCCGGTTTAAACCGGTTTAAACTGGTTCAATCCGGTTCTATCCGGTTTAAACCGGTTTAAACCGGTTCTATGCGGTTTAAACCGTTTCAATCCAGTTCTATGCGGTTCTATCCGGTGTAAACCGGTTCAATCTGGTTCTATCCGGTTTAAACCGGTTCAATCCGGTTTTATCCGGTTTAAACCGGTTCAATCCGGTTCTATCCATTTTAAACCGGTTTTAAACCAGTTCAATCCGGTTTAAACCGGTTCAATCCGGTTTTATCCGGTTTAAACCACTTGAATCCGGTTCTATCCGGTTTAAACTGGTTTAAACCGGTTCAATCCGGTTCTGTCCGGTTTAAACCGGTTTAACCCGGTTCAATCCGGTTCTATCCGGTTTAAACCGGTTCAATCTGGTTCTATCTGGTTTAAACCAGTTCACTTCGGTTCTATCCAGTTTAAACTGGTTTAAACCGGTTCAATCCGGATCTATCCAGTTGTATCCGGTTTAAAACGGTTCAATCCGGTTCTATCCGGTTTAAACAGGTTTAAACCTGTTCTATCCGGTTTAAACCGGTTCAATCCGGTTTAATCCGGTTTAAACCAGTTCCTTCCGGTTCTATCCGATTTAAACCTGTTTAAACTGGTTCAATCCGGTTCTATCCGGTTTAAACCGGTTTAAACCGATTCAATCCAGTTCTATCCCGTTGTGTCCGGTTTAAACCGGTTCAATCCAGTTCTATCCGGTTTAAACCGTTTTAAACTGTTCTATCCAGTTTAAACCGGTTCTATCCGGTTCTATCCGGTTTAAACCGGTTTAAACCAGTATTATCTGGTTTAAACTGGTTCAATCCGGTTTTATCCGGTTTAAACCGGTTCAATCGGTTTTATCTGGTTTAAACTGGTTCAATCTGGTTTTATCCGGTGGAAACTGGATTAACCGGTTCAATCCATTTTTATCCGGTTTGAACCGGTTCTATCCGGTTCTATCCAGCTTAAACCGGTTTTAACCGGTTCAATCCGGTTTTATCTGGTTTAAACCGGTTCTATCCGGTTCTTTCCGTTTTAAACCGGTTTAAACCGGTTCAATCCGGTTCTATCCGGTTTAAACAGCTTTAAACTGGTTCAATCCGGTTCAATCCGGTTCTATCCGGTTCAAACAGGTTTAAACTGGTTCAATCCGTTTCTATCCGGTTTAAACCGGTTTGAACCGGTTCAATCCGGTTGTATCCGGCTTAAACCGGTTCAAGCCGGGTCTATCCGGTTTAAACCGGTTTAAACCGGTTCAATACAGTTCTATCCGGTTTAAACCGGTTCAATCCGGATCTATCTGATTTAAACCGGTTTAAACCGGTTCAATCCGGTTCTTTCCAGTTTAAAACAGTTCAATCCGGTTCTATCCAGTATAAACCGGTTCAATCCGGTTCTTTCCGGTTCTATCCGGTTTAAACCGGTTTAAACCGGTTCTATGCGGTTTAAACCGTTTCAATCCAGTTCTATCCGGTTTAAACCGGTTCAATCCGGTTCTATCCGGTTTAAACCGGTTCAATCCGCTTCTATCCGGTTTAAACCGGTTTAAACCTGTTCTATACGGTTTTAACCAGTTCAATCCGGTTCTATCTGGTTTAAACAGTTTTAAACCGGTTCTATCCAGTTCTATCTGGTTTAAACTGGTTTAAACCGGTTCAATCGGTTTTATCTGGTTTAAACTGGTTAAATCCTGTTTTATCCCGTTGAAACCGGTTTAACTGGTTCAATCCGGTTTTATCCGTTTTAAACTGGTTCTATCTGGTTCTTTCCAGTTTAAACCAGTTTAAACTGGTTCAATCTGGTTTTATCCGGTTTAAACCGGTTCAATCATGTTCTACCCGGTTTAAACAGGTTTAAGCCGGATCAATCCGGTTTTATCCGGTTTAAACCGGTTCAATCCGGATCAATCCGGTTTAAACGGGAATAAACCGGTTCCATCCGGTTCTATCCGGTTTAAACAGGTTTCAACCGGCTCAATCCGGTTCTATCCGGTTTAAACCGGTTCAATCGGGTTCTATCCGGTTTAAACCGGTTTAAACAGTTCAATACGGTGCTATCCGGTTTAAACAGGTTCAATCCGGTTTTATCCGTTTTAAACCGGTTCAATTCGGTTTTATCTGTTTTAAACTTGTTCAATCCGGTTTTATCCGGTTTAAACCGGTTCAATCGGTTTTATCTGGATTAAACTGGTTCAATCTGGTTTTATCCGGTTGAAACTGGTTTAACCGGTTCAATCCATTTTTATCCGGTTTGAACCGGTTCTATCCGGTTCTATCCAGCTTAAACCGGTTTTAACCGGTTCAATCCGTTTTTATCTGGTTTAAACCGGTTCTATCCGGTTCTTTCCGGTTTAAACCGGTTTAAACCGGTACAATCCGGTTCTATACGGTTTAAACAGTTTTAAACTGGTTCAATCCGGTTCAATCCGGTTCTATCCGGTTTAAACAGGTTTAAACAGGTTCAATCCGGGTCTATCCGGTTTAAACCGGTTTAAACCGGTTCAATACGGTTCTATCCGGTTTAAACCGGTTCAATTCGGATCTATCTGATTTAAACCGGTTTAAACCGGTTCAATCCGGTTCAATCCGGTTCTATCCAGTTTAAAACCGTTCAATCCGGTTCTATCCGGTATAAACCGGTTCAATCCGGTTCTTTCCGGTTCTATCCGGTTTAAACCGGTTTAAACCGGTTCTATGCGGTTTAAACCGTTTCAATCCAGTTCTATGCGGTTCTAACCGGTGTAAACCGGTTCAATCCGGATCTATTCGGTTTAAACCGGTTGAATCCGGTTCTATCCGGTTCTATCCGGATCTATCCGGTTCTAACCAGTTTAAACTGGTTCAATCCGGTTCTATCCGGTTTAAACAGGTTCTATCCGGTTCTATCCGGTTTAAACAGGTTTAAACCGATTCAATCCGTTTTTATCCGGTTTAAACCGGTTCAATCCGTTTCGATCCGGTTATACTGCTTTAAACCGGTTCTATACGGTTCTATTCGGTTTAAACAGGTTTAAACCGATTCAATCCGTTTTTATCCGGTTTAAACCGGTTCTATCCAGTTCTATCCGGTTTAAACCGGTTGAAACCGGTTCAATCCGGTTTTATCTGTTTTAAACTGGTTCAATCCGGGTTTATCCGGTTGAATCTGGTTTAACCGCTTCAATCCAGTTTTATCCGGTGTGAACCGGTTCTATCCGGTTCTATCCAGTTTAAACCGGTTTAAACCGGTTCCATCCGGTTTTCTCCGGTTTAAACTGGTTTAAACTGGTTCATTCCGTTTTTATCCGGTTTAAACCTGTTTAAACCGGTTCAATCCGGTTGTATCCGGTTTAAACCGGTTCAATCCGGTTTTATCCGGTTTAAACCAGTTCTATCCGGTTCTATCCGGTTTAAACCTGTTTAATCCGGTTCAATCCGGTTTTATCCGCTTTAAACCGGTTCAATCCGGTTCTATCTGGTTTAAACCGGTTTCAACCGATTCAATCCGGTTCTATCCGGTTAAAACCGGTTCAATCCAGTTCTATCCGGTTTAAACAGGTTTAACCCGGTTGAATCCGGTTCTATCCGGTTTAAACCGGTTTAAACTGGTTCAATCCGGTTCTATCTGGTTTAAACCGGTTCAATCCTGTTCTATCCGGTTGTATCCAGTTTAAACCGGTTCAATCCGGTTCTATCCGGTTTAAACAGGTTTAACCCGGTTGAATCCGGTTCTATCCGGTTTAAACCGGTTTAAACCGGTTCAATCCGGTTCTATCTGGTTTAAACCGGTTCAATCCTGTTCTATCCGGTTGTATCCGGTTTAAACCAGTTCAATCCAGTTCTATCCGGTTTAAACCGGTTTCAACCTGTTCTATCCGGTTTGATCCGGTTTAATCCGGTTCTATCTGGTTTAAACCGGTTCAATCCGGTTCTATCCGGTTTAAACCGGTTTCAACCTGTTCTATCCGGTTTAATCCGGTTTAATCCGGTTTAAACAGGTTTAAACCGGTTCTATCCGGTTTAATCCGGTTTCAACCGGTGCAATCGGTTTTATCTGGTTTAAACTGGTTCAATGCGGTGTTATCCGGTTGAAACCGGTTTAACGGGTTCAATCCGGTTTTATCCGGTTTAAACCGGTTCTATCCGGTTCTATCCGGTTTAAACCAGTTTAAACCGGTTCAATCTGGTTCTATCCATTTTAAACCGGTTCAATCCGGTTCTACTCGGTTTAAACAGGTTTAAACCGTTTCAATCCGGTTCTATCCGGTTTAAACCGGTTTAATCCGGTTCAATCCTGTTCTATCCTGTTTAAACCGGTTCTATCCGTTTCTATCCAGTTTAAACCGGTTTAAACCGGTTCTATCCGGTTCTATCCGGTTTAAACCGGTTCAATCCGGTTTTATCCGTTTTAAACCGGTTCAATCCGGTTCTATCCATTTTAAACCGGTTTAAACCAGTTCAATCCGGTTTTATCCGGTTTAAACCGGTTCAATCCGGTTTTATCCGGTTTAAACCGCTTCAATCCGGTTTTATCCGGTTTAAACCAGTTCTATCTGGTTCTATCCAGTTTAAACCTGTTTAATCCGGTTCAATCCAGTTTTATCCAGTTTAAACCACTTGAATCCGGTTCTATCCGGTTTAAACTGGTTTAAACCGGTTCAATCCGGTTCTGTCCGGTTTAAACCGGTTCAATCTGGTTCTATCTGGTTTAAACCAGTTCACTTCGGTTCTATCCAGTTTAAACTGGTTTAAACCTGTTCAATCCGGATCTATCCAGTTGTATCCGGTTTAAAACGGTTCAATCCGGTTCTATCCGGTTTAAACAGGTTTAAACCTGTTCTATCCGTTTTAAACCGGTTCAATCCGGTTTAATCCGGTTTAAACCAGTTCCTTCCGGTTCTATTCGATTTAAACCTGTTTAAACTGGTTCAATCCGGTTCTATCCGGTTTAAACCGGTTTAAATCTATTCAATCCAGTTCTATCCGGTTGTGTCCGGTTTAAACCGGTTCAATCCAGTTCTATCCGGTTTAAACCGTTTTAAACTGTTCTATCCAGTTTAAACCGGTTCTATCCGGTTCTATCCGGTTTAAACCGGTTTAAACCGGTATTATCTGGTTTAAACTGGTTCAATCCGGTTTTATCCGGTTTAAACCGGTTCAATCGGTTTTATCTGGTTTAAACTGGTTCAATCTGGTTTTATCCGGTTGAAACTGGATTAACCGGTTCAATCCATTTTTATCCGGTTTGAACCGGTTCTATCCGGTTCTATCCAGCTTAAACCGGTTTTAACCGGTTCAATCCGGTTTTATCTGGTTTAAACCGGTTCTATCCGGTTCTTTCCGGTTTACACCGGTTTAAACTGGTTCAATCCGGTTCTATCCGGTTTAAACAGCTTTAAACTGGTTCAATCCGGTTCAATCCGGTTCTATCCGGTTCAAACAGGTTTCAACTGTTTCAATCCGTTTCTATCCGGTTTAAACCGGTTTGAACCGGTTCAATCCGGTTGTATCCGGCTTAAACCGGTTCAATCCGGGTCTATCCGGTTTAAACCGGTTTAAACCGGTTCAATACAGTTCTATCCGGTTTAAACCGGTTCAATCCGGATCTATCTGATTTAAACCGGTTTAAACCGGTTCAATCCGGTTCTATCCAGTATAAACCGGTTCAATCCGGTTCTTTCCGGTTCTATCCGGTTTAAACCGGTTTAAACCGGTTCTATGCGGTTTAAACCGTTTCAATCCAGTTCTATCCGGTTTAAACCGGTTTAAACCTGTTCAATCCGGTTCTATCCGGTTTAAACCGGTTCAATCCGCTTCTATCCGGTTTAAACCGGTTTAAACCTGTTCTATACGGTTTTAACCGGTTCAATCCGGTTCTATCTGGTTTAAACAGTTTTAAACCGGTTCTATCCGGTTCTATCCGGTTTAAACTGGTTTAAACCGGTTCAATCGGTTTTATCTGGTTTAAACTGGTTAAATCCTGTTTTATCCCGTTGAAACCGGTTTAACTGGTTCAATCCAGTTTTATCCGTTTTAAACTGGTTCTATCTGGTTCTTTCCAGTTTAAACCAGTTTAAACCGGTTCAATCTGGTTTTATCCGGTTTAAACCGGTTCAATCCTGTTCTACCCGGTTTAAACAGGTTTAAGCCGGATCAATCCGGTTTTATCCGGTTTAAACCGGTTCAATCCGGATCAATCCGGTTTAAACGGGAATAAACCGGTTCCATCCGGTTCTATCCGGTTTAAACAGGTTTCAACCGGCTCAATCCGGTTCTATCCGGTTTAAACCGGTTCAATCGGGTTCTATCCTGTTTAAACCGGTTTAAACAGGTTCAATACGGTGCTATCCGGTTTAAACAGGTTCAATCCGGTTTTATCCGTTTTAAACCGGTTCAAATCGGTTTTATCTGTTTTAAACTTGTTCAATCCGGTTTTATCCGGTTTAAACCGGTTCAATCGGTTTTATCTGGTTTAAACTGGTTCAATCTGGTTTTATCCGGTTGAAAGTGGTTTAACCGGTTCAATCCATTTTTATCCGGTTTGAACCGGTTCTATCCGGTTCTATCCAGCTTAAACCGGTTTTAACCGGTTCAATCCGTTTTTATCTGGTTTAAACCGGTTCTATCCGGTTCTTTCCGGTTTAAACCGGTTTAAACCGTTACAATCCGGTTCTATCCGGTTTAAACAGCTTTAAACTGGTTCAATCCGGTTCAATCCGGTTCTATCCGGTTTAAACAGGTTTAAACAGGTTCAATCCGGGTCTATCCGGTTTAAACCGGTTTAAACCGGTTCAATACGATTCTATCCGGTTTAAACCGGTTCAATCCGGATCTATCTGATTTAAACCGGTTTAAACCGGTTCAATCCGGTTCAATCCGGTTCTATCCAGTTTAAAACCGTTCAATCCGGTTCTATCCGGTATAAACCGGTTCAATCCGGTTCTTTCCGGTTCTATCCGGTTTAAACGGGTTTAAACCGGTTCTATGCGGTTTAAACCGTTTCAATCCAGTTCTATGCGGTTCTATCCGGTGTAAACCGGTTCAATCCGGATCTATTCTGTATAAACCGGTTGAATCCGGTTCTATCCGGTTCTATCCGGATCTATCCGGTTTTAACCGGTTTAAACTGGTTCAATCCGGTTCTATCTGGTTTAAACAGGTTCTATCCGGTTCTATCCGGTTTAAACAGGTTTAAACCGATTCAATCCGTTTTTATCCGGTTTAAACCGGTTCAATCCGTTTCGATCCGGTTATACTGGTTTAAACCGGTTCTATACGGTTCTATTCGGTTTAAACAGGTTTAAACCGATTCAATCCGTTTTTATCCGGTTTAAACCGGTTCTATCCGGTTCTATCTGGTTTAAACCGGTTGAAACCGGTTCAATCCGGTTTTATCTGATTTAAACTGGTTCAATCCGGGTTTATCCGGTTGAATCTGGTTTAACCGCTTCAATCCAGTTTTATCCGGTTTGAACCGGTTCTATCCGGTTCTATCCAGTTTAAACCGGTTTAAACCGGTTCCATCCAGTTTTCTCCGGTTTAAACTGGTTTAAACTGGTACATTCCGTTTTTATCCGGTTTAAACCTGTTTTAACCGGTTCAATCCGTTTGTATCCGGTTTAAACCGGTTCAATCCGGTTTTATCCGGTTTAAACCAGTTCTCTCCGGTTCTATCCGGTTTAAACCTGTTTAATCCGGTTCAATCCGGTTTTATCCGCTTTAAACCGGTTCAATCCGGTTCTATCTGGTTTAAACCGGTTTCAACCGATTCAATCCGGTTCTATCCGGTTAAAACCGGTTCAATCCAGTTCTATCCGGTTTAAACAGGTTTAACCCGGTTGAATCCGTTTCTATCCGGTTTAAACCGGTTTAAACCGGTTCAATCCGGTTCTATCTGGTTTAAACCGGTTCAATCCTGTTCTATCCGGTTGTATCCGGTTTAAACCGGTTCAATCCGGTTCTATCCGGTTTAAACAGGTTTAACCCGGTTGAATCCGGTTCTATCCGGTTTAAACCGGTTTAAACCGGTTCAATACGGTTCTATCTGGTTTAAACCGGTTCAATCCTGTTCTATCCGGTTGTATCCGGTTTAAACCAGTTCAATCCGGTTCTATCCGGTTTAAACCGGTTTCAACCTGTTCTATCCGGTTTAATCCGGTTTAATCCGGTTCTATCTGGTTTAAACCGGTTCAATCCGGTTCTATCCGGTTTAAACCGGTTTCAACCTGTTCTATCCGGTTTAATCCAGTTTAATCCGGTTTAAACAGGTTTAAACCGGTTCTATCCGGTTTAATCCGGTTTCAACCGGTTCAATCGGTTTTATCTGGTTTAAACTGGTTCAATGCGGTGTTATCCGGTTGAAACCGGTTTAACCGGTTCAATCCGGTTTTATCCGGTTTAAACCGGTTCTATCCAGTTCTATCCGGTTTAAACCAGTTTAAACCGGTTCAATCTGGTTCTATCTGTTTTAAACCGGTTCAATCCGGTTCTACTCGGTTTAAACAGGTTTAAACCGTTTCAATCCGGTTTTATCCGGTTTAAACCGGTTCAGTCCGGTTCTATCCGGTTTAAACCGGTTTAATCCGGTTCAATCCTGTTCTATCCAGTTTAAACCGGTTCTATCCGTTTCTATCCAGTTTAAACCGGTTTAAACCGGTTCTATCCGGTTCTATCCGGTTTAAACCGGTTCAATCCGGTTTTATCCGGTTTAAACCGGTTCAATGAGGTTCTATCCATTTTAAACCGGTTTAAACCAGTTCAATCCGGTTTTATCCGGTTTAAACTGGTTCAATCCGGTTTTATCCGGTTTAAACCGCTTCAATCCGGTTTTATCCGGTTTAAACCAGTTCTATCTGGTTCTATCCAGTTTAAACCTGTTTAATCCGGTTCAATCCAGTTTTATCCAGTTTAAACCACTTGAATCCGGTTCTATCCGGTTTAAACTGGTTTAAACCGGTTCAATCCGGTTCTGTCCGGTTTAAAAATGTTTAACCCGGTTCAATCCTGTTCTATCCGGTTTAAACCGGTTCAATCTGGTTCTATCTGGTTTAAACCAGTTCACTTCGGTTCTATCCAGTTTAAACTGGTTTAAACCGGTTCAATCCGGATCTATCCAGTTGTATCCGGTTTAAAACGGTTCAATCCGGTTCTATCCGGTTTAAACAGGTTTAAACCTGTTCTATCCGGTTTAAACCGGTTCAATCCGGTTTAATCCGGTTTAAACCAGTTCCTTCCGGTTCTATCCGATTTAAACCTGTTTAAACTGGTTCAATCCGGTTCTATCCGGTTTAAACCGGTTTAAACCGATTCAATCCAGTTCTATCCGGTTGTGTCCGGTTTAAAACGGTTCAATCCAGTTCTATCCGGTTTAAACCGTTTTAAACTGTTCTATCCAGTTTAAACCGGTTCTACCCGTTTCTATCCGGTTCTATCCGGATCTATCCGGTTTTAACCGGTTTAAACTGGTTCAATCCGGTTCTATCCGGTTTAAACAGGTTCTATCCGGTTCTATCCGGTTTAAACAGGTTTAAACCGATTCAATCCGTTTTTATCCGGTTTAAACCGGTTCAATCCGTTTCGATCCGGTTATACTGGTTTAAACCGGTTCTATACGGTTCTATTCGGTTTAAACAGGTTTAAACCGATTCAATCCGTTTTTATCCGGTTTAAACCGGTTCTATCCGGTTCTATCCGGTTTAAACCGGTTGAAACCGGTTCAATCCGGTTTTATCTGTTTTAAACTGGTTCAATCCGGGTTTATCCGGTTGAATCTGGTTTAACCGCTTCAATCCAGTTTTATCCGGTTTGAACCGGTTCTATCCGGTTCTATCCAGTTTAAACCGGTTTAAACCGGTTCAATCCGGTTTTATCCGGTTTAAACCACTTCAATCCGGTTTTATCCGGTTTAAACCAGTTCTATCTGGTTCTATCCAGTTTAAACCTGTTTAATCCGGTTCAATCCAGTTTTATCCAGTTTAAACCACTTGAATCCGGTTCTATCCGGTTTAAACTGGTTTAAACCGGTTCAGTACGGTTCTGTCCGGTTTAAACCGGTTTAACCCGGTTCAATCCGGTTCTATCCGGTTTAAACCGGTTCAATCTGGTTCTATCTGGTTTAAACCAGTTCACTTCGGTTCTATCCAGTTTAAACTGGTTTAAACCGGTTCAATCCGGATCTATCCAGTTGTATCCGGTTTAAAACGGTTCAATCCGGTTCTATCCGGTTTAAACAGGTTTAAACCTGTTCTATCCGGTTTAAACCGGTTCAATCCGGTTTAATCCGGTTTAAACCAGTTCCTTCCGGTTCTATCCGATTTAAACCTGTTTAAACTGGTTCAATCCGGTTCTATCCGGTTTAAACCGGTTTAAACCGATTCAATCCAGTTCTATCCCGTTGTGTCCGGTTTAAACCGGTTCAATCCAGTTCTATCCGGTTTAAACCGTTTTAAACTGTTCTATCCAGTTTAAACCGGTTCTATCCGGTTCTATCCGGTTTAAACCGGTTTAAACCAGTATTATCTGGTTTAAACTGGTTCAATCCGGTTTTATCCGGTTTAAACCGGTTCAATCGGTTTTATCTGGTTTAAACTGGTTCAATCTGGTTTTATCCGGTTGAAACTGGATTAACCGGTTCAATCCATTTTTATCCGGTTTGAACCGGTTCTATCCGGTTCTATCCAGCTTAAACCGGTTTTAACCGGTTCAATCCGGTTTTATCTGGTTTAAACCGGTTCTATCCGGTTCTTTCCGGTTTAAACCGGTTTAAACCGGTTCAATCCGGTTCTATCCGGTTTAAACAGCTTTAAACTGGTTCAATCCGGTTCAATCCGGTTCTATCCGGTTCAAACAGGTTTAAACTGGTTCAATCCGTTTCTATCCGGTTTAAACCGGTTTGAACCGGTTCAATCCGGTTGTATCCGGCTTAAACCGGTTCAATCCGGGTCTATCCGGTTTAAACCGGTTTAAACCGGTTCAATACAGTTCTATCCGGTTTAAACCGGTTCAATCCGGATCTATCTGTTTTAAACCGGTTTAAAACGGTTCAATCCGGTTCTTTCCAGTTTAAAACGGTTCAATCCGGTTCTATCCAGTATAAACCGGTTCAATCCGGTTCTTTCCGGTTCTATCCGGTTTAAACCGGTTTAAACCGGTTCTATGCGGTTTAAACCGATTCAATCCAGTTCTATCCGGTTTAAATCGGTTCAATCCGGTTCTATCCGGTATAAACCGGTTTAAACCTGTTCAATCCGGTTCTATCCGGTTTAAACCGGTTCAATCCGCTTCTATCCGGTTTAAACCGGTTTAAACCTGTTCTATACGGTTTTAACCGGTTCAATCCGGTTCTATCTGGTTTAAACAGTTTTAAACCGGTTCTATCCGGTTCTATCCGGTTTAAACTGGTTTAAACCGGTTCAATCGGTTTTATCTGGTTTAAACTGGTTAATTCCTGTTTTATCCCGTTGAAACCGGTTTAACTGGTTCAATCCGGTTTTATCCGTTTTAAACTGGTTCTATCTGGTTCTTTCCAGTTTAAACCAGTTTAAACCGGTTCAATCTGGTTTTATCCGGTTTAAACCGGTTCAATCCTGTTCTACCCGGTTTAAACAGGTTTAAGCCGGATCAATCCGGTTTTATCCGGTTTAAACCGGTTCAATCCGGATCAATCCGGTTTAAACGGGAATAAACCGGTTCCATCCTTTTCTATCCGGTTTAAACAGGTTTCAACCGGCTCAATCCGGTTCTATCCTGTTTAAACCGGTTCAATCGGGTTCTATCCGGTATAAACCGGTTTAAACAGGTTCAATACGGTGCTATCCGGTTTAAACAGGTTCAATCCGGTTTTATCCGTTTTAAACCGGTTCAATTCGGTTTTATCTGTTTTAAACTTGTTCAATCCGGTTTTATCCGGTTTAAACCGGTTCAATCGGTTTTATCTGGTTTAAACTGGTTCAATCTGGTTTTATCCGGTTGAAACTGGTTTAACCGGTTCAATCCATTTTTATCCGGTTTGAACCGGTTCTATCCGGTTCTATCCAGCTTAAACCGGTTTTAACCAGTTCAATCCGTTTTTATCTGGTTTAAACCGGTTCTATCCGGTTCTTTCCGGTTTAAACAGGTTTAAACAGGTTCAATCCGGGTCTATCTGATTTAAACCGGTTTAAACCGGTTCAATCCGGTTCAATCCGGTTCTATCCAGTTTAAAACCGTTCAATCCGGTTCTATCCGGTATAAACCGGTTCAATCCGGTTCTTTCCGGTTCTATCCGGTTTAAACCGGTTTAAACCGGTTCTATGCGGTTTAAACCATTTCAATCCAGTTCTATGCGTTTCTATCCGGTGTAAACCGGTTCAATCCGGATCTATTCGGTTTAAACCGGTTGAATCCGGTTCTATCCGGTTCTATCCGGATCTATCCGGTTTTAACCGGTTTAAACTGGTTCAATCCGGTTCTATCCGGTTTAAACAGGTTCTATCCGGTTCTATCCGGATTAAACAGGTTTAAACCGATTCAATCCGTTTTTATCCGGTTTAAACCGGTTCAATCCGTTTCGATCCGGTTATACTGGTTTAAACCGGTTCTATACGGTTCTATTCGGTTTAAACAGGTTTAAACCGATTCAATCCGTTTTTATCCGGTTTATACCGGTTCTATCCGGTTCTATCCGGTTTAAACCGGTTGAAACCGGTTCAATCCGGTTTTATCTGTTTTAAACTGGTTCAATCCGGGTTTATCCGGTTGAATCTGGTTTAACCGCTTCAATCCAGTTTTATCCGGTTTGAACCGGTTCTATCCGGTTCTATCCAGTTTAAACCGGTTTAAACCGGTTCCATCCGGTTTTCTCCGGTTTAAACTGGTTTAAACTGGTTCATTCCGTTTTTATCCGGTTTAAACCTGTTTAAACCGGTTCAATCCGGTTGTATCCGGTTTAAACCGGTTCAATCCGGTTTTATCCGGTTTAAACCAGTTCTATCCGGTTCTATCCGGTTTAAACCTGTTTAATCCGGTTCAATCCGGTTTTATCCGCTTTAAACCGGTTCAATCCGGTACTATCTGGTTTAAACCGGTTTCAACCGATTCAATCCGGTTCTATCCGGTTAAAACCGGTTCAATCCAGTTCTATCCGGTTTAAACAGGTTTAACCCGGTTGAATCCGGTTCTATCCGGTTTAAACCGGTTTAAACCGGTTCAATCCGGTTCTATCTGGTTTAAACCGGTTCAATCCTGTTCTATCCGGTTGTATCCGGTTTAAACCGGTTCAATCCGGTTCTATCCGGTTTAAACAGGTTTAACCCGGTTGAATCCGGTTCTATCCGGTTTAAACCGGTTCAATCCGGTTCTATCTGGTTTAAACCGGTTCAATCCTGTTCTATCCGGTTGTATCCGGTTTAAACCAGTTCAATCCGGTTCTATCCGGTTTAAACCGGTTTCAACCTGTTCTATCCGGTTTAATCCGGTTTAATCCGGTTCTATCTGGTTTAAACCGGTTCAATCCGGTTCTATCCGGTTTAAACCGGTTTCAACCTGTTCTATCCGGTTTAATCCGGTTTAATCCGGTTTAAACAGGTTTAAACCGGTTCTATCCGGTTTAATCCGGTTTCAACCGGTTCAATCGGTTTTATCTGGTTTAAACTGGTTCAATGCGGTGTTATCCGGTTGAAACCGGTTTAACCGGTTCAATCCGGTTTTATCCGGTTTAAACCGGTTCAATCCGGTTCTATCCGGTTTAAACCGGTTTAATCTGGTTCAATCCTGTTCTATCCAGTTTAAACCGGTTCTATCCGTTTCTATCCAGTTTAAACCGGTTTAAACCGGTTCTATCCGGTTCTATCCGGTTTAAACCGGTTCAATCCGGTTTTATCCGGTTTAAACCGGTTCAATCCGGTTCTATCCATTTTAAACCTGTTTAAACCAGTTCAATCCGGTTTTATCCGGTTTAAACCGGTTCAATCCGGTTGTATCCGGCTTAAACCGGTTCAATCCGGGTCTATCCGGTTTAAACCGGTTTAAACCGGTTCAATACAGTTCTATCCGGTTTAAACCGGTTCAATCCGGATCTATCTGATTTAAACCGGTTTAAACCGGTTCAATCCGGTTCTTTCCAGTTTAAATCGGTTCAATCCGGTTCTATCCAGTATAAACCGGTTCAATCCGGTTCTTTCCGGTTCTATCCGGTTTAAACCGGTTTAAACCAGTTCTATGCGGTTTAAACCGTTTCAATCCAGTTCTATCCGGTTTAAACCGGTTCAATCCGGTTCTATCCGGTATAAACCGGTTTAAACCTGTTCAATCCGGTTCTATCCGGTTTAAACCGGTTCAATCCGCTTCTATCCGGTTTAAACCGGTTTAAACCTGTTCTATACGGTTTTAACCGGTTCAATCCGGTTCTATCTGGTTTAAACAGTTTTAAACCGGTTCTATCCGGTTCTATGCGGTTTAAACTGGTTTAAACCGGTTCAATCGGTTTTATCTGGTTTAAACTGGTTAAATCCTGTTTTATCCCGTTGAAACCGGTTTAACTGGTTCAATCCGGTTTTATCCGTTTTAAACTGGTTCTATCTGGTTCTTTCCAGTTTAAACCAGTTTAAACCGGTTCAATCTTGTTTTATCCGGTTTAAACCGGTTCAATCCTGTTCTACCCGGTTTAAACAGGTTTAAGCCGGATCAACCCGGTTTTATCCGGTTTAAACCGGTTCAATCCGGATCAATCCGGTTTAAACGGGAATAAACCGGTTCCATCCGGTTCTATCCGGTATAAACAGGTTTCAACCGGCTCAATCCGGTTTAAACCGGTTCAATCGGGTTCTATCCTGTTTAAACCGGTTTAAACAGGTTCAATACGGTGCTATCCGGTTTAAACAGGTTCAATCCGGTTTTATCCGTTTTAAACCGGTTCAAATCGGTTTTATCTGTTTTAAACTTGTTCAATCCGGTTTTATCCGGTTTAAACCGGTTCAATCGGTTTTATCTGGTTTAAACTGGTTCAATCTGGTTTTATCCGGTTGAAAGTGGTTTAACCGGTTCAATCCATTTTTATCCGGTTTGAACCGGTTCTATCCGGTTCTATCCAGCTTAAACCGGTTTTAACCGGTTCAATCCGTTTTTATCTGGTTTAAACCGTTTCTATCCGGTTCTTTCCGGTTTAAACCGGTTTAAACCGTTACAATCCGGTTCTATCCGGTTTAAACAGCTTTAAACTGGTTCAATCCGATTCAATCCGGTTCTATCCGGTTTAAACAGGTTTAAACAGGTTCAATCCGGGTCTATCCGGTTTAAACCGGTTTAAACCGGTTCAATACGGTTCTATCCGGTTTAAACCGGTTCAATCCGGATCTATCTGATTTAAACCGGTTTAAACCGGTTCAATCCGGTTCAATCCGGTTCTATCCAGTTTAAAACCGTTCAATCCGGTTCTATCCGGTATAAACCGGTTCAATCCGGTTCTTTCCGGTTCTATCCGGTTTAAACGGGTTTAAACCGGTTCTATGCGGTTTAAACCGTTTCAATCCAGTTCTATGCGGTTCTATCCGGTGTAAACCGGTTCAATCCGGATCTATTCGGTTTAAACCGGTTGAATCCGGTTCTATCCGGTTCTATCCAGATCTATCCGGTTTTAACCGGTTTAAACTGGTTCAATCCGGTTCTATCCGGTTTAAACAGGTTCTATCCGGTTCTATCCGGTTTAAACAGGTTTAAACCGATTCAATCCGTTTTTATCCGGTTTAAACCGGTTCAATCCGTTTCGATCCGTTTATACTGGTTTAAACCGGTTCTATACGGTTCTATTCGGTTTAAACAGGTTTAAACCGATTCAATCCGTTTTTATCCGGTTAAAACCGGTTCTATCCGGTTCTATCCGGTTTAAACCGGTTGAAACCGGTTCAATCCGGTTTTATCTGTTTTAAACTGGTTCAATCCGGGTTTATCCGGTTGAATCTGGTTTAACCGCTTCAATCCAGTTTTATCCGGTTTGAACCGGTTCTATCCGGTTCTATCCAGTTTAAACCGGTTTAAGCCGGTTCCATCCGGTTTTCTCCGGTTTAAACTGGTTTAAACTGGTTCATTCCGTTTTTATCCGGTTTAAACCTGTTTAAACCGGTTCAATCCGGTTGTATCCGGTTTAAACCGGTTCAATCCGGTTTTATCCGGTTTAAACCAGTTCTATCCGGTTCTATCCGGTTTAAACCTGTTTAATCCGGTTCAATCCGGTTTTATCCGCTTTAAACCGTTTCAATCCGGTTCTATCTGGTTTAAACCGGTTTCAACCGATTCAATCCGGTTCTATCCGGTTAAAACCGGTTCAATCCAGTTCTATCCGGTTTAAACAGTTTTAACCCGGTTGAATCCGGTTCTATCCGGTTTAAACCGGTTTAAACCGGTTCAATCCGGTTCTATCTGGTTTAAACCGGTTCAATCCTGTTCTATCCGGTTGTATCCGGTTTAAACCGGTTCAATCCGGTTCTATCCGGTTTAAACCGGTTTAACCCGGTTGAATCCGGTTCTATCCGGTTTAAACCGGTTTAAACCGGTTCAATCCGGTTCTATCTGGTTTAAACCGGTTCAATCCTGTTCTATCCGGTTGTATCCGGTTTAAACCAGTTCAATCCGGTTCTATCCTGTTTAAACCGGTTTCAACCTGTTCTATCCGGTTTAATCCGGTTTAATCCAGTTCTATCTGGTTTAAACCGGTTCAATCCGGTTCTATCCGGTTTAAACCGGTTTCAACCTGTTCTATCCGGTTTAATCCGGTTTAATCCGGTTTAAACAGGTTTAAACCAGTTCTATCCGGTTTAATCCGGTTTCAACCGGTTCAATCGGTTTTATCTGGTTTAAACTGGTTCAATGCGGTGTTATCCGGTTGAAACCGGTTTAACCGGTTCAATCCGGTTTTATCCGGTTTAAACCGGTTCTATCCGGTTCTATCCGGTTTAAACCAGTTTAAACCGGTTCAATCTGGTTCTATCCGTTTTAAACCGGTTCAATCCGGTTCTACTCGGTTTAAACAGGTTTAAACCGTTTCAATCCGGTTTTATCCGGTTTAAACCAGTTCAATCCGGTTCTATCCGGTTTAAACCGGTTTAATCCGGTTCAATCCTGTTCTATCCAGTTTAAACCGGTTCTATCCGTTTCTATCCAGTTTAAACCGGTTTAAACCGGTTCTATCCGGTTCTATCCGGTTTAAACCGGTTCAATCCGGTTTTATCCGGTTTAAACCGGTTCAATCCTGTTCTACCCGGTTTAAACAGGTTTAAGCCGGATCAATCCGCTTCTATCCGGTTTAAACCGGTTTAAACCTATTCTATCCGGTTTTAACCGGTTCAATCCGGTTCTATCCGGTTTAAACAGTTTTAAACCGGTTCTATCTGGTTCTATCCGGTTTAAACTGGTTTAAACCGGTTCAATCGGTTTTATCTGGTTTAAACTGGTTAAATCCTGTTTTATCCCGTTGAAACCGGTTTAACTGGTTCAATCCGGTTTTATCCGTTTTAAACTGGTTCTATCTGGTTCTATCCAGTTTAAACCAGTTTAAACCGGTTCAATCTTGTTTTATCCGGTTTAAACCGGTTCAATCCTGTTCTACCCGGTTTAAACAGGTTTAAGCCGGATCAATCCGGTTTTATCCGGTTTAAACCCGTTCAATCCGGATCAATCCGGTTTTATCCGGTTCAAACCGGTTGAATCCGGTTCTATCCGGTTTAAACCGGATTAAACCAGTTCAATCCGGATTTATCCAGTTTAAACCGGTTCTATCCGGTTCTATCCAGTTCAAACAGGTTTAAACCGGTTCTATCCGGTTCTATCTGGTTTAAACCGGATCAATCCGGTTTTATCCGGTTTAAACCGGTTCTATCCGGTTCTATCCGGTTTAAACCGGTTTAATCCGGTTCAATCCGGTTTTATCCGGTTTAAACCGGTTGAATCCGGTTCTATCCGGTTTAAACCGGTTTAAACCAGTTCAATCCGGTTCTATCAGGTTAAAACCGGTTTAAACCGGTTCAATCCGGTTTTATCCGGTTTAAACCAGTTCTACCTGGTTCTATCCAGTTTCAACCTGTTTAATCTGGTTCAGTCCGGTTTTATCCGGTTTAAACCGGTTCAATCCGGTTCTATCCGGTTTAAACCGGTTCCGTCCGGTTCTATCCGGTTTAAACCGGTTTAAACCGGTTCAATCCGGTTCCAACCGGTTCAAACCGTTTCAATCCGGTTCTCTCCGGTTTAAACCAGTTTAACCTGGTTCAATCCAGTTCTATCCGGTTTAAACCAGTTTAAACCGGTTCAATCCGTTTCTATCTGGTTTAAACCGGTTTACTCCAGTTCTATCCGGTATAAACTGGTTTAAACCGGGTCAATCCGGTTCTACCCGGTTGTATCCAGTTAAAACCGGTTCAATCCAGTTTTATCCGGTTTAAACCAGTTCTATCTGGTTCTATCCGGTTTAAACTGGTTTAAACCGGTTCAATCCGGTTCTGTCCGGTTTAAACCGGTTTAACCCGGTTCAATCCGGTTCTATCCGGTTTAAACCGGTTCAATCTGGTTCTATCTGGTTTAAACCAGTTCACTTCGGTTCTATCCAGTTTAAACTGGTTTAAACCTGTTCAATCCGGATCTATCCAGTTGTATCCGGTTTAAAACGGTTCAATCCGGTTCTATCCGGTTTAAACAGGTTTAAACCTGTTCTATCCGGTTTAAACCGGTTCAATCCGGTTTAATCCGGTTTAAACCAGTTCCTTCCGGTTCTATCCGATTTAAACCTGTTTAAACTGGTTCAATCCGGTTCTATCCGGTTTCAACCGGTTTAAACCGATTCAATCCAGTTCTATCCGGTTGTGTCCGGTTTAAACCGGTTCAATCCAGTTCTATCCGGTTTAAACCGTTTTAAACTGTTCTATCCAGTTTAAACCGGTTCTATCCGGTTCTATCTGGTTTAAACCGGTTTAAACCGGTATTATCTGGTTTAAACTTGTTCAATCCGGTTTTATCCAATTTAAACCGGTTCAATCGGTTTTATCTGGTTTAAACTGGTTCAATCTGGTTTTATCCGGTTGAAACTGGATTAACCGGTTCAATCCATTTTTATCCGGTTTGAACCGGTTCTATCCGGTTCTATCCAGCTTAAACCGGTTTTAACCAGTTCAATCCGGTTTTATCTGGTTTAAACCGGTTCTATCCGGTTCTTTCCGGTTTAAACCGGTTTAAACCGGTTCAATCCGGTTCTATCCGGTTTAAACAGCTTTAAACTGGTTCAATCCGGTTCAATCCGGTTCTATCCGGTTCAAACAGGTTTAAACTGGTTCAATCCGTTTCTATCCGGTTTAAACCGGTTTGAACCGGTTCAATCCGGTTGTATCCGGCTTAAACCGGTTCAATCCGGGTCTATCCGGTTTAAACCGGTTTAAACCGGTTCAATACAGTTCTATCCGGTTTAAACCGGTTCAATCCGGATCTATCTGATTTAAACCGGTTTAAACCGGTTCAATCCGTTTCTTTCCAGTTTAAAACGGTTCAATCCGGTTCTATCCAGTATAAACCGGTTCAATCCGGTTCTTTCCGGTTCTATCCGGTTTAAACCGGTTTAAACCGGTTCTATGCGGTTTAAACCGTTTCAATCCAGTTCTATCCGGTTTAAACCGATTCAATCCGGTTGTATCCGGTATAAACCGGTTTAAACCTGTTCAATCCGGTTCTATCCGTTTTAAACCGGTTCAATCCGCTTCTATCCGGTTTAAACCGGTTTAAACCTGTTCTATACGGTTTTAACCGGTTCAATCCGGTTCTATCTGGTTTAAACAGTTTTAAACCGGTTCTATCCGGTTCTATCCGGTTTAAACTGGTTTAAACCGGTTCAATCGGTTTTATCTGGTTTATACTGGTTAAATCCTGTTTTATCCAGTTGAAACCGGTTTAACTGGTTCAATCCGGTTTTATCCGTTTTAAACTGGTTCTATCTGGTTCTTTCCAGTTTAAACCAGTTTAAACCGGTTCAATCTGGTTTTATCCGGTTTAAACCGGTTCAATCCTGTTCTACCCGGTTTAAACAGGTTTAAGCCGGATCAATCCGGTTTTATCCGGTTTAAACCGGTTCAATCCGGATCAATCTGGTTTAAACGGGAATAAACCGGTTCCATCCGGTTCTATCCGGTTAAAACAGGTTTCAACCGGCTCAATCCGGTTCTATCCGGTTTAAACCGGTTCAATCGGGTTCTATCCGGTTTAAACCGGTTTAAACAGGTTCAATACGGTGCTATCCGGTTTAAACAGGTTCAATCCGGTTTTATCCGTTTTAAACCGGTTCAATTCGGTTTTATCTGTTTTAAACTTGTTCAATCCGGTTTTATCCGGTTTAAACCGGTTCAATCGGTTTTATCTGGTTTAAACTGGTTCAATCTGGTTTTATCCGGTTGAAACTGGTTTAACCGGTTCAATCCATTTTTATCCGGTTTGAACCGGTTCTATCCGGTTCTATCCAGCTTAAACCGGTTTTAACCGGTTCAATCCGTTTTTATCTGGTTTAAACCGGTTCTATCCGGTTCTTTCCGGTTTAAACCGGTTTAAACCGTTACAATCCGGTTCTATCCGGTTTAAACAGCTTTAAACTGGTTCAATCCGGTTCAATCCGGTTCTATCCGGTTTAAACAGGTTTAAACAGGTTCAATCCGGGTCTATCCGGTTTAAACCGGTTTAAACCGGTTCCATCCGGTTTTCTCCGGTTTAAACTGGTTTAAACTGGTTCATTCCGTTTTTATCCGGTTTAAACCTGTTTAAACCGGTTCAATCCGGTTGTATCCGGTTTAAACCGGTTCAATCCGGTTTTATCCGGTTTAAACCAGTTCTATCCGTTTCTATCCGGTTTAAACCTGTTTAATCCGGTTCAATCCGGTTTTATCCGCTTTAAACCGGTTCAATCCGGTTCTATCTGGTTTAAACCGGTTTCAACCGATTCAATCCGGTTCTATCCGGTTAAAACCGGTTCAATCCAGTTCTATCCGGTTTAAACAGGTTTAACCCAGTTGAATCCGGTTCTATCCGGTTTAAACCGGTTTAAACCGGTTCAATCCGGTTCTATCTGGTTTAAACCGGTTCAATCCTGTTCTATCCGGTTGTATCCGGTTTAAACCGGTTCAATCCAGTTCTATCCGGTTTAAACCGGTTTCAACCTGTTCTATCCGGTTTAATCCGGTTTAATCCGGTTCTATCCGGTTTTAACACGTTTAAACCGGTTCTATCCGGTTTAATCCGGTTTCAACCGGTTCAATCGGTTTTATCTGGTTTAAACTGGTTCAATGCGGTGTTATCCGGTTGAAACCGGTTTAACCGGTTCAATCCGGTTTTATCCGGTTTAAACCGGTTCTATCCGGTTTAAACCAGTTTAAACCGGTTCAATCTGGTTCTATCCGGTTTAAACCGGTTCAATCCGGTTCAACTCGGTTTAAACAGGTTTAAACCGTTTCAATCCGGTTTTATCCGGTTTAAACCGGTTCAATCCGGTTCTATCCAGTTTAAACCGGTTTAAACCGGTTCAATCCGGTTCTATGCAGTTTAAACCGGTTCTATCCGTTTCTATCCAGTTTAAACGGGTTTAAACCGGTTATATCCGGTTCTATCCGGTTTAAACCGGTTCAATCCAGTTTTATCCGGTTTAAACTGGTTCAATCCGGTTCTATCCATTTTAAACCGGTTTAAACCAGTTCAATCCGGTTTTATCCGGTTTAAACCGGTTCAATCCGGTTTTATCCGGTTTAAACCGCTTCAATCCGGTTTTATCCAGTTTAAACCGGTTTAAACCGGTTCAATCCGGTTTTATCCGGTTAAAACCGGTTCAATCCGGTTTTATCCGGTTTAAACCAGTTCTATCTGGTTCTATCCAGTTTAAACCTGTTTAATCCGGTTCAATCCGGTTTTATCCAGTTTAAACCACTGGAATCCGGTTCTATCCGGTTTAAACCGGTTTAAACCGGTTCAATCCGGTTCTGTTCGGTTTAAACCGGTTTAACCCGGTTCAATCCGGTTCTATCCGGTTTAAACCGTTTTAAACCGGTTCAATCCGGTTTATACCGGTTTAAACCAGTTCAATCTGGTTCTATCTGGTTTAAACCGGTTCACTCCGGTTCTATCCAGTTGTATCCGGTTTAAAACGGTTCAATCCGGTTCTTTCCGTTTTAAACAGGTTTAAACCTGTTCTATCCGGTTTAAACCGGTTCAATCCGGTTTTATCCGGTTTAAAACAGTTCCTTCCGGTTCTATCCGATTTAAACCTGTTTAAACCAGTTCAATCCGGTTCTATCCGGTTTAAACCGGTTTAAACCGATTCAATCCAGTTCTATCCGGTTGTGTTCGGTTTAAACCGGTTCAATCCAGTTCTATCCGGTTTAAACCGTTTTAAACTGTTCTATCCAGTTTAAACCGGTTCTGTCCGGTTTAAACCGGTTTAAACCGGTATTATCTGGTTTAAACTGGTTCAATCCCGTTTTATCCGGTTGAAACCGGTTTAACCCGGTTCAATCCGGTTCTATCCGGTTTAAACCGGTTCAATCTGGTTCTATCTGGTTTAAACCAGTTCACTTCGGTTCTATCCAGTTTAAACTGGTTTAAACCGGTTCAATCCGGATCTATCCAGTTGTATCCGGTTTAAAACGGTTCAATCCGGTTCTATCCGGTTTAAACAGGTTTAAACCTGTTCTATCCGGTTTAAACCGGTTCAATCCGGTTTAATCCGGTTTAAACCAGTTCCTTCCGGTTCTATCCGATTTAAACCTGTTTAAACTGGTTCAATCCGGTTCTATCCGGTTTAAACCGGTTTAAACCGATTCAATCCAGTTCTATCCCGTTGTGTCCGGTTTAAACCGGTTCAATCCAGTTCTATCCGGTTTAAACCGTTTTAAACTGTTCTATCCAGTTTAAACCGGTTCTATCCGGTTCTATCCGGTTTAAACCGGTTTAAACCAGTATTATCTGGTTTAAACTGGTTCAATCCGGTTTTATCCGGTTTAAACCGGTTCAATCGGTTTTATCTGGTTTAAACTGGTTCAATCTGGTTTTATCCGGTTGAAACTGGATTAACCGGTTCAATCCATTTTTATCCGGTTTGAACCGGTTCTATCCGGTTCTATCCAGCTTAAACCGGTTTTAACCGGTTCAATCCGGTTTTATCTGGTTTAAACCGGTTCTATCCGGTTCTTTCCGTTTTAAACCGGTTTAAACCGGTTCAATCCGGTTCTATCCGGTTTAAACAGGTTTAAACTGGTTCAATCCGGTTCAATCCGGTTCTATCCGGTTCAAACAGGTTTAAACTGGTTCAATCCGTTTCTATCCGGTTTAAACCGGTTTGAACCGGTTCAATCCGGTTGTATCCGGCTTAAACCGGTTCAAGCCGGGTCTATCCGGTTTAAACCGGTTTAAACCGGTTCAATACAGTTCTATCCGGTTTAAACCGGTTCAATCCGGATCTATCTGATTTAAACCGGTTTAAACCGGTTCAATCCGGTTCTTTCCAGTTTAAAACAGTTCAATCCGGTTCTATCCAGTATAAACCGGTTCAATCCGGTTCTTTCCGGTTCTATCCGGTTTAAACCGGTTTAAACCGGTTCTATGCGGTTTAAACCGTTTCAATCCAGTTCTATCCGGTTTAAACCGGTTCAATCCGGTTCTATCCGGTTTAAACCGGTTCAATCCGCTTCTATCCGGTTTAAACCGGTTTAAACCTGTTCTATACGGTTTTAACCAGTTCAATCCGGTTCTATCTGGTTTAAACAGTTTTAAACCGGTTCTATCCAGTTCTATCTGGTTTAAACTGGTTTAAACCGGTTCAATCGGTTTTATCTGGTTTAAACTGGTTAAATCCTGTTTTATCCCGTTGAAACCGGTTTAACTGGTTCAATCCGGTTTTATCCGTTTTAAACTGGTTCTATCTGGTTCTTTCCAGTTTAAACCAGTTTAAACCGGTTCAATCTGGTTTTATCCGGTTTAAACCGGTTCAATCATGTTCTACCCGGTTTAAACAGGTTTAAGCCGGATCAATCCGGTTTTATCCGGTTTAAACCGGTTCAATCCGGATCAATCCGGTTTAAACGGGAATAAACCGGTTCCATCCGGTTCTATCCGGTTTAAACAGGTTTCAACCGGCTCAATCCGGTTCTATCCGGTTTAAACCGGTTCAATCGGGTTCTATCCGGTTTAAACCGGTTTAAACAGTTCAATACGGTGCTATCCGGTTTAAACAGGTTCAATCCGGTTTTATCCGTTTTAAACCGGTTCAATTCGGTTTTATCTGTTTTAAACTTGTTCAATCCGGTTTTATCCGGTTTAAACCGGTTCAATCGGTTTTATCTGGATTAAACTGGTTCAATCTGGTTTTATCCGGTTGAAACTGGTTTAACCGGTTCAATCCATTTTTATCCGGTTTGAACCGGTTCTATCCGGTTCTATCCAGCTTAAACCGGTTTTAACCGGTTCAATCCGTTTTTATCTGGTTTAAACCGGTTCTATCCGGTTCTTTCCGGTTTAAACCGGTTTAAACCGGTACAATCCGGTTCTATACGGTTTAAACAGTTTTAAACTGGTTCAATCCGGTTCAATCCGGTTCTATCCGGTTTAAACAGGTTTAAACAGGTTCAATCCGGGTCTATCCGGTTTAAACCGGTTTAAACCGGTTCAATACGGTTCTATCCGGTTTAAACCGGTTCAATTCGGATCTATCTGATTTAAACCGGTTTAAACCGGTTCAATCCGGTTCAATCCGGTTCTATCCAGTTTAAAACCGTTCAATCCGGTTCTATCCGGTATAAACCGGTTCAATCCGGTTCTTTCCGGTTCTATCCGGTTTAAACCGGTTTAAACCGGTTCTATGCGGTTTAAACCGTTTCAATCCAGTTCTATGCGGTTCTAACCGGTGTAAACCGGTTCAATCCGGATCTATTCGGTTTAAACCGGTTGAATCCGGTTCTATCCGGTTCTATCCGGATCTATCCGGTTCTAACCAGTTTAAACTGGTTCAATCCGGTTCTATCCGGTTTAAACAGGTTCTATCCGGTTCTATCCGGTTTAAACAGGTTTAAACCGATTCAATCCGTTTTTATCCGGTTTAAACCGGTTCAATCCGTTTCGATCCGGTTATACTGCTTTAAACCGGTTCTATACGGTTCTATTCGGTTTAAACAGGTTTAAACCGATTCAATCCGTTTTTATCCGGTTTAAACCGGTTCTATCCAGTTCTATCCGGTTTAAACCGGTTGAAACCGGTTCAATCCGGTTTTATCTGTTTTAAACTGGTTCAATCCGGGTTTATCCGGTTGAATCTGGTTTAACCGCTTCAATCCAGTTTTATCCGGTGTGAACCGGTTCTATCCGGTTCTATCCAGTTTAAACCGGTTTAAACCGGTTCCATCCGGTTTTCTCCGGTTTAAACTGGTTTAAACTGGTTCATTCCGGTTCAATCCGGTTCTATCCGGTTTAAACAGGTTTAAACAGGTTCAATCCGGGTCTATCCGGTTTAAACCGGTTTAAACCGGTTCAATACAGTTCTATCCGGTTTAAACCGGTTCAATCCGGATCTATCTGATTTAAACCGGTTTAAACCGGTTCAATCCGGTTCTTTCCAGTTTAAAACGGTTCAATCCGGTTCTATCCAGTATAAACCGGTTCAATCCGGTTCTTTCCGGTTCTATCCGGTTTAAACCGGTTTAAACCGGTTCTATGCGGTTTAAACCGTTTCAATCCAGTTCTATCCGGTTTAAACCGGTTCAATCCGGTTCTATCCGGTATAAACCGGTTTAAACCTGTTCAATCCGGTTCTATCCGGTTTAAACCGGTTCAATCCGCTTCTATCCGGTTTTAAACCGGTTTAAACCTGTTCTATACGGTTTTAACCGGTTCAATCCGGTTCTATCTGGTTTAAACAGTTTTAAACCGGTTCTATCCGGTTCTATCCGGTTTAAACTGGTTTAAACCGGTTCAATCGGTTTTATCTGGTTTAAACTGGTTAAATCCTGTTTTATCCCGTTGAAACCGGTTTAACTGGTTCAATCCAGTTTTATCCGTTTTAAACTGGTTCTATCTGGTTCTTTCCAGTTTAAACCAGTTTAAACCGGTTCAATCTGGTTTTATCCGGTTTAAAACCGGTTCAATCCTGTTCTACCCGGTTTAAACAGGTTTAAGCCGGATCAATCCGGTTTTATCCGGTTTAAACCGGTTCAATCCGGATCAATCCGGTTTAAACGGGAATAAACCGGTTCCATCCGGTTCTATCCGGTTTAAACAGGTTTCAACCGGCTCAATCCGGTTCTATCCGGTTTAAACCGGTTCAATCGGGTTCTATCCTGTTTAAACCGGTTTAAACAGGTTCAATACGGTGCTATCCGGTTTAAACAGGTTCAATCCGGTTTTATCCGTTTTAAACCGGTTCAAATCGGTTTTATCTGTTTTAAACTTGTTCAATCCGGTTTTATCCGGTTTAAACCGGTTCAATCGGTTTTATCTGGTTTAAACTGGTTCAATCTGGTTTTATCCGGTTGAAAGTGGTTTAACCGGTTCAATCCATTTTTATCCGGTTTGAACCGGTTCTATCCGGTTCTATCCAGCTTAAACCGGTTTTAACCGGTTCAATCCGTTTTTATCTGGTTTAAACCGGTTCTATCCGGTTCTTTCCGGTTTAAACCGGTTTAAACCGTTACAATCCGGTTCTATCCGGTTTAAACAGCTTTAAACTGGTTCAATCCGGTTCAATCCGGTTCTATCCGGTTTAAACAGGTTTAAACAGGTTCAATCCGGGTCTATCCGGTTTAAACCAGTTTAAACCGGTTCAATACGATTCTATCCGGTTTAAACCGGTTCAATCCGGATCTATCTGATTTAAACCGGTTTAAACCGGTTCAATCCGGTTCAATCCGGTTCTATCCAGTTTAAAACCGTTCAATCCGGTTCTATCCAGTATAAACCGGTTCAATCCGGTTCTTTCCGGTTCTATCCGGTTTAAACGGGTTTAAACCGGTTCTATGCGGTTTAAACCGTTTCAATCCAGTTCTATGCGGTTCTATCCGGTGTAAACCGGTTCAATCCGGATCTATTCTGTATAAACCGGTTGAATCCGGTTCTATCCGGTTCTATCCGGATCTATCCGGTTTTAACCGGTTTAAACTGGTTCAATCCGGTTCTATCTGGTTTAAACAGGTTCTATCCGGTTCTATCCGGTTTAAACAGGTTTAAACCGATTCAATCCGTTTTTATCCGGTTTAAACCGGTTCAATCCGTTTCGATCCGGTTATACTGGTTTAAACCGGTTCTATACGGTTCTATTCGGTTTAAACAGGTTTAAACCGATTCAATCCGTTTTTATCCGGTTTAAACCGGTTCTATCCGGTTCTATCTGGTTTAAACAGGTTTAAACCGTTTCAATCCGGTTCTATCCAGTTTAAAACCGTTCAATCCGGATCTATTCTGTATAAACCGGTTGAATCCGGTTCTATCCGGTTCTATCCGGATCTATCCGGTTTTAACCGGTTTAAACTGGTTCAATCCTGTTCTATCCAGTTTAAACCGGTTCTATCCGTTTCTATCCAGTTTAAACCGGTTTAAACCGGTTCTATCCGGTTCTATCCGGTTTAAACCGGTTCAATCCGGTTTTATCCGGTTTAAACCGGTTCAATGAGGTTCTATCCATTTTAAACCGGTTTAAACCAGTTCAATCCGGTTTTATCCGGTTTAAACTGGTTCAATCCGGTTTTATCCGGTTTAAACCGCTTCAATCCGGTTTTATCCGGTTTAAACCAGTTCTATCTGGTTCTATCCAGTTTAAACCTGTTTAATCCGGTTCAATCCAGTTTTATCCAGTTTAAACCACTTGAATCCGGTTCTATCCGGTTTAAACTGGTTTAAACCGGTTCAATCCGGTTCTGTCCGGTTTAAAAATGTTTAACCCGGTTCAATCCTGTTCTATCCGGTTTAAACCGGTTCAATCTGGTTCTATCTGGTTTAAACCAGTTCACTTCGGTTCTATCCAGTTTAAACTGGTTTAAACCGGTTCAATCCGGATCTATCCAGTTGTATCCGGTTTAAAACGGTTCAATCCGGTTCTATCCGGTTTAAACAGGTTTAAACCTGTTCTATCCGGTTTAAACCGGTTCAATCCGGTTTAATCCGGTTTAAACCAGTTCCTTCCTGTTCTATCCGATTTAAACCTGTTTAAACTGGTTCAATCCGGTTCTATCCGGTTTAAACCGGTTTAAACCGATTCAATCCAGTTCTATCCGGTTGTGTCCGGTTTAAACCGGTTCAATCCAGTTCTATCCGGTTTAAACCGTTTTAAACTGTTCTATCCAGTTTAAACCGGTTCTACCCGGTTCTATCCGGTTCTATCCGGATCTATCCGGTTTTAACCGGTTTAAACTGGTTCAATCCGGTTCTATCCGGTTTAAACAGGTTCTATCCGGTTCTATCCGGTTTAAACAGGTTTAAACCGATTCAATCCGTTTTTATCCGGTTTAAACCGGTTCAATCCGTTTCGATCCGGTTATACTGGTTTAAACCGGTTCTATACGGTTCTATTCGGTTTAAACAGGTTTAAACCGATTCAATCCGTTTTTATCCGGTTTAAACCGGTTCTATCCGGTTCTATCCGGTTTAAACCGGTTGAAACCGGTTCAATCCGGTTTTATCTGTTTTAAACTGGTTCAATCCGGGTTTATCCGGTTGAATCTGGTTTAACCGCTTCAATCCAGTTTTATCCGGTTTGAACCGGTTCTATCCGGTTCTATCCAGTTTAAACCGGTTTAAACCGGTTCAATCCGGTTTTATCCGGTTTAAACCACTTCAATCCGGTTTTATCCAGTTTAAACCAGTTCTATCTGTTTCTATCCAGTTTAAACCTGTTTAATCCGGTTCAATCCAGTTTTATCCAGTTTAAACCACTTGAATCCGGTTCTATCCGGTTTAAACTGGTTTAAACCGGTTCAGTACGGTTCTGTCCGGTTTAAACCGGTTTAACCCGGTTCAATCCGGTTCTATCCGGTTTAAACCGGTTCAATCTGGTTCTATCTGGTTTAAACCAGTTCACTTCGGTTCTATCCAGTTTAAACTGGTTTAAACCGGTTCAATCCGGATCTATCCAGTTGTATCCGGTTTAAAACGGTTCAATCCGGTTCTATCCGGTTTAAACAGGTTTAAACCTGTTCTATCCGGTTTAAACCGGTTCAATCCGGTTTAATCCGGTTTAAACCAGTTCCTTCCGGTTCTATCCGATTTAAACCTGTTTAAACTGGTTCAATCCGGTTCTATCCGGTTTAAACCGGTTTAAACCGATTCAATCCAGTTCTATCCCGTTGTGTCCGGTTTAAACCGGTTCAATCCAGTTCTATCCAGTTTAAACCGTTTTAAACTGTTCTATCCAGTTTAAACCGGTTCTATCCGGTTCTATCCGGTTTAAACCGGTTTAAACCAGTATTATCTGGTTTAAATTGGTTCAATCCGGTTTTATCCGGTTTAAACCGGTTCAATCGGTTTTATCTGGTTTAAACTGGTTCAATCTGGTTTTATCCGGTTGAAACTGGATTAACCGGTTCAATCCATTTTTATCCGGTTTGAACCGGTTCTATCCGGTTCTATCCAGCTTAAACCGGTTTTAACCGGTTCAATCCGGTTTTATCTGGTTTAAACCGGTTCTATCCGGTTCTTTCCGGTTTAAACCGGTTTAAACCGGTTCAATCCGGTTCTATCCGGTTTAAACAGCTTTAAACTGGTTCAATCCGGTTCAATCCGGTTCTATCCGGTTCAAACAGGTTTAAACTGGTTCAATCCGTTTCTATCCGGTTTAAACCGGTTTGAACCGGTTCAATCCGGTTGTATCCGGCTTAAACCGGTTCAATCCGGGTCTATCCGGTTTAAACCGGTTTAAACCGGTTCAATACAGTTCTATCCGGTTTAAACCGGTTCAATCCGGATCTATCTGTTTTAAACCGGTTTAAAACGGTTCAATCCGGTTCTTTCCAGTTTAAAACGGTTCAATCCGGTTCTATCCAGTATAAACCGGTTCAATCCGGTTCTTTCCGGTTCTATCCGGTTTAAACCGGTTTAAACCGGTTCTATGCGGTTTAAACCGATTCAATCCAGTTCTATCCGGTTTAAACCGGTTCAATCCGGTTCTATCCGGTATAAACCGGTTTAAACCTGTTCAATCCGGTTCTATCCGGTTTAAACCGGTTCAATCCGCTTCTATCCGGTTTAAACCGGTTTAAACCTGTTCTATACGGTTTTAACCGGTTCAATCGGGTTCTATCTGGTTTAAACAGTTTTAAACCGGTTCTATCCGGCTCTATCCGGTTTAAACTGGTTTAAACCGGTTCAATCGGTTTTATCTGGTTTAAACTGGTTAATTCCTGTTTTATCCCGTTGAAACCGGTTTAACTGGTTCAATCCGGTTTTATCCGTTTTAAACTGGTTCTATCTGGTTCTTTCCAGTTTAAACCAGTTTAAACCGGTTCAATCTGGTTTTATCCGGTTTAAACCGGTTCAATCCTGTTCTACCCTGTTTAAACAGGTTTAAGCCGGATCAATCCGGTTTTATCCGGTTTAAACCGGTTCAATCCGGATCAATCCGGTTTAAACGGGAATAAACCGGTTCCATCCTTTTCTATCCGGTTTAAACAGGTTTCAACCGGCTCAATCCGGTTCTATCCTGTTTAAACCGGTTCAATCGGGTTCTATCCGGTATAAACCGGTTTAAACAGGTTCAATACGGTGCTATCCGGTTTAAACAGGTTCAATCCGGTTTTATCCGTTTTAAACCGGTTCAATTCGGTTTTATCTGTTTTAAACTTGTTCAATCCGGTTTTATCCGGTTTAAACCGGTTCAATCGGTTTTATCTGGTTTAAACTGGTTCAATCTGGTTTTATCCGGTTGAAACTGGTTTAACCGGTTCAATCCATTTTTATCCGGTTTGAACCGGTTCTATCCGGTTCTATCCAGCTTAAACCGGTTTTAACCAGTTCAATCCGTTTTTATCTGGTTTAAACCGGTTCTATCCGGTTCTTTCCGGTTTAAACAGGTTTAAACAGGTTCAATCCGGGTCTATCTGATTTAAACCGGTTTAAACCGGTTCAATCCGGTTCAATCCGGTTCTATCCAGTTTAAAACCGTTCAATCCGGTTCTATCCGGTATAAACCGGTTCAATCCGGTTCTTTCCGGTTCTATCCGGTTTAAACCGGTTTAAACCGGTTCTATGCGGTTTAAACCATTTCAATCCAGTTCTATGCGTTTCTATCCGGTGTAAACCGGTTCAATCCGGATCTATTCGGTTTAAACCGGTTGAATCCGGTTCTATCCGGATCTATCCGGTTTTAACCGGTTTAAACTGGTTCAATCCGGTTCTATCCGGTTTAAACAGGTTCTATCCGGTTCTATCCGGATTAAACAGGTTTAAACCGATTCAATCCGTTTTTATCCGGTTTAAACCGGTTCAATCCGTTTCGATCCGGTTATACTGGTTTAAACCGGTTCTATACGGTTCTATTCGGTTTAAACAGGTTTAAACCGATTCAATCCGTTTTTATCCGGTTTATACCGGTTCTATCCGGTTCTATCCGGTTTAAACCGGTTGAAACCGGTTCAATCCGGTTTTATCTGTTTTAAACTGGTTCAATCCGGGTTTATCCGGTTGAATCTGGTTTAACCGCTTCAATCCAGTTTTATCCGGTTTGAACCGGTTCTATCCGGTTCTATCCAGTTTAAACCGGTTTAAACCGGTTCCATCCGGTTTTCTCCGGTTTAAACTGGTTTAAACTGGTTCATTCCGTTTTTATCCGGTTTAAACCTGTTTAAACCGGTTCAATCCGGTTGTATCCGGTTTAAACCGGTTCAATCCGTTTTTATCCGGTTTAAACCAGTTCTATCCGGTTCTATCCGGTTTAAACCTGTTTAATCCGGTTCAATCCGGTTTTATCCGCTTTAAACCGGTTCAATCCGGTACTATCTGGTTTAAACCGGTTTCAACCGATTCAATCCGGTTCTATCCGGTTAAAACCGGTTCAATCCAGTTCTATCCGGTTTAAACAGGTTTAACCCGGTTGAATCCGGTTCTATCCGGTTTAAACCGGTTTTAAACCGGTTCAATCCGGTTCTATCTGGTTTAAACCGGTTCAATCCTGTTCTATCCGGTTGTATCCGGTTTAAACCGGTTCAATCCGGTTCTATCCGGTTTAAACAGGTTTAACCCGGTTGAATCCGGTTCTATCCGGTTTAAACCGGTTTAAACCGGTTCAATCCGGTTCTATCTGGTTTAAACCGGTTCAATCCTGTTCTATCCGGTTGTATCCGTTTAAACCAGTTCAATCCGGTTCTATCCGGTTTAAACCGGTTTCAACCTGTTCTATCCGGTTTAATCCGGTTTAATCCGGTTCTATCTGGTTTAAAACCGGTTCAATCCGGTTCTATCCGGTTTAAACCGGTTTCAACCTGTTCTATCCGGTTTAATCCGGTTTAATCTGGTTTAAACAGGTTTAAACCGGTTCTATCCGGTTTAATCCGGTTTCAACCGGTTTCAATCGGTTTTATCTGGTTTAAACTGGTTCAATGCGGTGTTATCCGGTTGAAACCGGTTTAAACCGGTTCAATCCGGTTTTATCCGGTTTAAACCGGTTCAATCCGGTTCTATCCGGTTTAAACCGGTTTAATCTGGTTCAATCCTGTTCTATCCAGTTTAAAACCGGTTCTATCCGTTTCTATCCAGTTTAAACCGGTTTAAACCGGTTCTATCCGGTTCTATCCGGTTTAAACCGGTTCAATCCGGTTTTATCCGGTTTAAACCGGTTCAATCCGGTTCTATCCATTTTAAACCTGTTTAAACCAGTTCAATCCGGTTTTATCCGGTTTAAACCGGTTCAATCCGGTTGTATCCGGCTTAAACCGGTTCAATCCGGGTCTATCCGGTTTAAACCGGTTTAAACCGGTTCAATACAGTTCTATCCGGTTTAAACCGGTTCAATCCGGATCTATCTGATTTAAACCGGTTTAAACCGGTTCAATCCGGTTCTTTCCAGTTTAAAACGGTTCAATCCGGTTCTATCCAGTATAAACCGGTTCAATCCGGTTCTTTCCGGTTCTATCCGGTTTAAACCGGTTTAAACCGGTTCTATGCGGTTTAAACCGTTTCAATCCAGTTCTATCCGGTTTAAACCGGTTCAATCCGGTTCTATCCGGTATAAACCGGTTTAAACCTGTTCAATCCTAAACCTGTTCAATCCGGTTCTATCCGGTTTAAACCGGTTCAATCCGCTTCTATCCGGTTTAAACCGGTTTAAACCTGTTCTATACGGTTTTAACCGGTTCAATCCGGTTCTATCTGGTTTAAACAGTTTTAAACCGGTTCTATCCGGTTCTATGCGGTTTAAACTGGTTTAAACGGTTCAATCGGTTTTATCTGGTTTAAACTGGTTAAATCCTGTTTTATCCCGTTGAAACCGGTTTAACTGGTTCAATCCGGTTTTATCCGTTTTAAACTGGTTCTATCTGGTTCTTTCCAGTTTAAACCAGTTTAAACCGGTTCAATCTGGTTTTATCCGGTTTAAACCGGTTCAATCCTGTTCTACCCGGTTTAAACAGGTTTAAGCCGGATCAACCCGGTTTTATCCGGTTTAAACCGGTTCAATCCGGATCAATCCGGTTTAAACGGGAATAAACCGGTTCCATCCGGTTCTATCCGGTATAAACAGGTTTCAACCGGCTCAATCCGGTTTAAACCGGTTCAATCGGGTTCTATCCTGTTTAAACCGGTTTAAACAGGTTCAATACGGTGCTATCCGGTTTAAACAGGTTCAATCCGGTTTTATCCGTTTTAAACCGGTTCAAATCGGTTTTATCTGTTTTAAACTTGTTCAATCCGGTTTTATCCGGTTTAAACCGGTTCAATCGGTTTTATCTGGTTTAAACTGGTTCAATCTGGTTTTATCCGGTTGAAAGTGGTTTAACCGGTTCAATCCATTTTTATCCGGTTTGAACCGGTTCTATCCGGTTCTATCCAGCTTAAACCGGTTTTAACCGGTTCAATCCGTTTTTATCTGGTTTAAACCGTTTCTATCCGGTTCTTTCCGGTTTAAACCGGTTTTAAACCGTTACAATCCGGTTCTATCCGGTTTAAACAGCTTTAAACTGGTTCAATCCGATTCAATCCGGTTCTATCCGGTTTAAACAGGTTTAAACAGGTTCAATCCGGGTCTATCCGGTTTAAACCGGTTTTAAACCGGTTCAATACGGTTCTATCGGTTTAAACCGGTTCAATCCGGATCTATCTGATTTAAACCGGTTTTAAACCGGTTCAATCCGGTTTCAACCCGGTTCTATCCAGTTTAAAACCGTTCAATCCGGTTCTATCCGGTATAAACCGGTTCAATCCGGTTCTTTCCGGTTCTATCCGGTTTAAACGGGTTTAAACCGGTTCTATGCGGTTTAAACCGTTTCAATCCAGTTCTATGCGGTTCTATCCGGTGTAAACCGGTTCAATCCGGATCTATTCGGTTTAAACCGGTTGAATCCGGTTCTATCCGGTTCTATCCAGATCTATCCGGTTTTAACCGGTTTAAACTGGTTCAATCCGGTTCTATCCGGTTTAAACAGGTTCTATCCGGTTCTATCCGGTTTAAACAGGTTTAAACCGATTCAATCCGTTTTTATCCGGTTTAAACCGGTTCAATCCGTATCGATCCGTTTATACTGGTTTAAACCGGTTCTATACGGTTCTATTCGGTTTAAACAGGTTTAAACCGATTCAATCCGTTTTTATCCGGTTAAAACGGTTCTATCCGGTTCTATCCGGTTTAAACCGGTTGAAACCGGTTCAATCCGGTTTTATCTGTTTTAAACTGGTTCAATCCGGGTTTATCCGGTTGAATCTGGTTTAACCGCTTCAATCCAGTTTTATCCGGTTTGAACCGGTTCTATCCGGTTCTATCCAGTTTAAACCGGTTTAAGCCGGTTCCATCCGGTTTTCTCCGGTTTAAACTGGTTTAAACTGGTTCATTCCGTTTTTATCCGGTTTAAACCTGTTTAAACCGGTTCAATCCGGTTGTATCCGGTTTAAACCGGTTCAATCCGGTTTTATCCGGTTTAAACCAGTTCTATCCGGTTCTATCCGGTTTAAACCTGTTTAATCCGGTTCAATCCGGTTTTATCCGCTTTAAACCGTTTCAATCCGGTTCTATCTGGTTTAAACCGGTTTCAACCGATTCAATCCGGTTCTATCCGGTTAAAACCGGTTCAATCCAGTTCTATCCGGTTTAAACAGGTTTAACCCGGTTGAATCCGGTTCTATCCGGTTTAAACCGGTTTAAACCGGTTCAATCCGGTTCTATCTGGTTTAAACCGGTTCAATCCTGTTCTATCCGTTGTATCCGGTTTAAACCGGTTCAATCCGGTTCTATCCTGTTTAAACCGGTTTCAACCTGTTCTATCCGGTTTAATCCGGTTTAATCCAGTTCTATCTGGTTTAAACCGGTTCAATCCGGTTCTATCCGGTTTAAACCGGTTTCAACCTGTTCTATCCGGTTTAATCCGGTTTAATCCGGTTCTATCCGGTTTTAACAGTTTTAAACCGGTTCTATCCGGTTTAATCCGGTTTCAACCGGTTCAATCGGTTTTATCTGGTTTAAACTGGTTCAATGCGGTGTTATCCGGTTGAAACCGGTTTAACCGGTTCAATCCGGTTTTATCCGGTTTAAACCGGTTCTATCCGGTTTAAACCAGTTTAAACCGGTTCAATCTGGTTCTATCCGGTTTAAACCGGTTCAATCCGGTTCTACTCGGTTTAAACAGGTTTAAACCGTTTCAATCCGGTTTTATCCGGTTTAAACCGGTTCAATCCGGTTCTATCCAGTTTAAACCGGTTTAAACGGGTTCAATCCGGTTCTATGCAGTTTAAACAGGTTCTATCCGTTTCTATCCAGTTTAAACGGGTTTAAACCGGTTATATCCGGTTCTATCCGGTTTAAACCGGTTCAATCCAGTTTTATCCGGTTTAAACCGGTTCAATCCGGTTCTACCCATTTTAAACCGGTTTAAACCAGTTCAATCCGGTTTTATCGGTTTAAAACGGTTCAATCCGGTTTTATCCGGTTTAAACCGCTTCAATCCGGTTTTATCCAGTTTAAACGGTTTAAACCGGTTCAATCCGGTTTTATCCGGTTAAAACCGGTTCAATCCGGTTTTATCCAGTTTAAACCAGTTCTATCTGGTTCTATCCAGTTTAAACCTGTTTAATCCGGTTCAATCCGGTTTTATCCAGTTTAAACCACTTGAATCCGGTTCTATCCGGTTTAAACCGGTTTAAACCGGTTCAATCTGGTTCTGTTCGGTTTAAACCGGTTTAACCCGGTTCAATCCGGTTCTATCCGGTTTAAACCGTTTAAACCGGTTCAATCCGGTTTATACCGGTTTAAACAGTTCAATCTGGTTCTATCTGGTTTAAACGGGTTCACTCCGGTTCTATCCAGTTGTATCCGGTTTAAAACGGTTCAATCCGGTTCTATCCGGTTTAAACAGGTTTAAACCTGTTCTATCCGGTTTAAACCGGTTCAATCCGGTTTTATCCGGTTTAAACCAGTTCCTTCCGGTTCTATCCGATTTAAACCTGTTTAAACAAGTTCAATCCGGTTCTATCCGGTTTAAACGGTTTAAACCGATTCAATCCAGTTCTATCCGGTTGTGTTCGGTTTAAACCGGTTCAATCCAGTTCTATCCGGTTTAAACCGTTTTAAACTGTTCTATCCAGTTTAAACCGGTTCTATCCGGTTTAAACCGGTTTAAACGGTATTATCCGGTTTAAACTGGTTCAATCCCGTTTTATCCAGTTGAAACCTGTTTAACCGGTTCAATACGGTTTAAACCGGTTCTATCCGGTTCTATCGAGTTTAAACCTGTTTAAATCGGTTCAATCTGGTTTTATCCGGTTTAAACTGGTTCGATCCAGTTCTATCCGGTTTAAAGAGGTTTAAACTAGTTCAATCCGGTTTTATCCAGTTTAAACCGGTTCAATCCGGTTCTTTCTGGTTTAATCCGGTTCTATCTGGTTCTATCCGGTTTAAACGGTTCAATTGGGTTCTATCCGGTTTAAACCGGTTTAAACAGGTTCAATACGGTGCTATCCGGTTTAAACAGGTTCAATCCGGTTTTATCCGTTTTAAACCGGTTCAATTCGGTTTTATCTGTTTTAAACTTGTTCAATCCGGTTTTATCCGGTTTAAACCGGTTCAATCGGTTTTATCTGTTTAAACTGGTTCAATCTGGTTTTATCCGCTTGAAACTGGTTTAACCTGTTCAATCCATTTTTATCCGGTTTAAACCGGTTCTATCCGGTTCTTTCCGGTTTAAACCGGTTTAAACCGGTTCAATCCGGTTCTATCCGGTTTAAACAGCTTTGAACTGGTTCAATCCGGTTCAATCTGGTTGTATCCGGTTCAAACAGGTTTAAACTGGTTCAATCCGGTTCTATCCGGTTTAAACCGGTTTGAACCGGTTCAATCCGGTTGTATCCGGCTTAAACCGGTTCAATCCGGGTCTATCTGGTTTAAACCAGTTTAAACCGGTTCAATACAGTTCTATCCGGTTTAAACCGGTTCAATCCGGATCTATCTGATTTAAACCGGTTTAAACCGGTTCAATCCGTTTCAATCCGGTTCTATCCAGTTTATAACGGTTCAATCCGGTTCTATCCAGTATAAACCGGTTCAATCCGGTTCTTTCCAGTTCTATCCGGTTTAAACCGGTTTAAACCAGTTCTATGCGGTTTAAACCGTTTCAATCCAGTTCTATCCGGTTTAAACAGGTTTAAGCCGGATCAATCCGGTTTTATCTTGTTTAAACTGGTTAAATCCTGTTTTATACCGTTGAAACCGGTTTAACCGGTTCACTCTGGTTTTATCCGGTTTAAACCGGTTCAATCCTGTTCTACCCGGTTTAAACAGGTTTAAGCCGGATCAATCCGGTTTTATCCGGTTTAAACCGGTTCAATCCGGATCAAACCGGTTTTATCCGTTTCAAACCGGTTGAATCCCGTTCTATCCGGTTTAAACCGGATTAAACCAGTTCATTCCGGATCTATCCAGTTTAAACCAGTTCTATCCGGTTCTATCCGGTTCAAACAGGTTTAAACCGGTTCTATCCGGTTCTATCTGGTTTAAACCGGTTCAATCCGGTTTTATCTGGTTTAAACCGGTTCAATCTGGTTCTGTCCGGTTTAAACCGGTTTAACCCGGTTCAATCTGGTTCTATCCGGTTTAAACAGTTTTAAACTGGTTCAATCCGTTTCAATCCGGTTCTATCCGGTTTAAACAGGTTTAAACTGGTTCAATCCGGTTCTATCCCGTTGAAACTGGTTTAACCGGTTCAATCCGGTTGTATTCGGTTTGAACCGGTTCTATCCAGCTTAAACTGGTTTTAACCGGTTCAATCTGGTTTTATCTGGTTTAAACCGGTTCTATCCAGTTCTATCTGCTTTAAACTGGTTTATACCTGTTCAATCCTGTTCTATCCGGTTTAAACCGGTTTAAACCGGTTCAATCTGTTTCTATCCGGTTAAAACCGGTTCAATCTGGTTCTATCCGGTTTAAACCGGTTTAAACCAGTTCAATACGGTTCTATCGGGTTTAAACCGGTTCAGTCCGGATCTATCCGATATAAACCGGTTTAAACCGGTTCAATCCGGTTCTATCCTGTTTAAAGGGGTTCTATCCGGTTCTATCCGGTTTAAACAGGTTTAAACCGATTCAATCCGTTTTTATCCGGTTTAAACCGGTTCAATCCGTTTCGATCCGGTTTAAACTGGTTTAAACCGGTTCTATACGGTTCTATCCGGTTTAAACCGGTTCAATCCGTTTCTATCCTGTTTAAACTGGTTAAAACCGGTTCTATCAGGTTCTATCCGGTTTAAACATGTTTAAACAGATTCAATCCGTTTTTAACCGGTTTAAACCGGTTCAATCCGTTTCTATCCGGTTTAAACTGGTTTATACCGGTTCTATCCGGTTTAAACAGGTTTAAACAGATTCAATCCGTTTTTATCCGGTTTAAACCGGTTCTATCCGGTTCTATCCGGTTTAAACCGGTTGAAAGCGGTTCAATCCCGTTTTATCTGGTTTAAACTGGTTCAATCCAGTTTTATCCGGTTTGAACCGGTTCTATCCGGTTCTATCCAGTTTAAACCGGTTTAAACCGGTTCATTCAGTTTTTATCCGGTTTAAACCTGTTTAAACCGGTTCAATCCGGTTGTATCCGGTTTAAACCGGTTCAATCCGGTTTTATCCGGTTTAAACCAATTCTATCCGGTTCTATCCAGTTTAAACCTGTTTAATCCGGTTCAATCCGGTTTTATCCGCTTTAAACCGGTTCAATCCGGTTCTATCTGGTTTAAACCGGTTTCAACCGGTTCAATCCGGTTCTATCCGGTTTAAACCGGTTCAATCCGGTTCTATCCGGTTTAAACAGGTTTAACCCGGTTTAATCTGGTTTAAACCGGTTTAAACAGGTTTAAACCGGTTCAATCCGGTTCTATCTGGTTTAAACCGGTTCAATCCTGTTCTATCCGGTTGTATCAGGTTTCAACCGGTTCAATCGGTTTTAACTGGTTTAAAACTGGTTCAATGCGGTGTTTATCCGGTTGAAAACCGGTTTAACCGGTTCAATCCGGTTTTATCCGGTTTAAACCGGTTCTATCTGGTTCTATCTGGTTTAAACCGGTTTAAAACCGGTTCAATCCGGTTCTATCCAGTTTAAACCGGTTCTATCCGTTTTCTATCCAGTTAAACCGGTTTAAACCAGTTCTATCCAGTTCTATCCGGTTTAAACGGTTCAATCCGGTTTTATCCGGTTTAAAACGGTTCAATCCGGTTCTATCCATTTTAAACGGTTTAAACCAGTTCAATCCGGTTTTATCCAGTTAAAACCGGTTCAATCCGGTTTTATCCGGTTTAACAGTTCTATCTAGTTCTATCCAGTTTAAACCTGTTTAATCCGGTTCAATCCGGTTTTATCCATTTTAAACCACTTGAATCCGGTTCTATCCGGTTTAAACGGGAATAAACCGGTTCAATCCGGTTCTATCCGGTTTAAAACAGGTTTAAACCAGCTCAATCCGGTTCTATCCGGTTTAAACCGGTTCAATCGGTTCTATCCGGTTTAAACCGGTTTAAACAGGTTCAATACGGTGCTATCCGGTTTAAACAGGTTCAATCCGGTTTTATCCGGTTTAAACCGGTTCAATTCGGTTTTATCTGTTTTAAACTGGTTCAATCCGGTTTTATCCGGTTTAAACCGTTCAATCGGTTTTATCTGGTTTAAACTGGTTCAATCTGGTTTTATCCGGTTGAAACTGGTTTAACCGGTTCAATCCATTTTTATCCGGTTTGAACCGGTTCTATCCGGTTCTATCCAGCTTAACCGGTTTTAACCGGTTCAATAAGGTTTTATCTGGTTTAAACCAGTTCTATCCGGCTCTTTCATGTTTAACCGGTTTAAACCGGTACAATCCGGTTCTATCCCGGTTTAAACAGCTTTAAACTGGTTCAATCCGGTTCAATCCGTTCTATCCGGTTTAAACAGTTTTAAACTGTTCAATCCGGTTCTATCCGGTTTAAACCGGATTGAACCAGTTCAATCCTGGGTTGTATCCGGCTTAAACCTGTTCAATCCGGGTCTATCCGGTTTAAACCGGTTTAAACCGGTTCAATACGGTTCTATCCGGTTTAAACCGGTTCAATCCGGATCTATCTGATTTAAAAAACGGTTTTAAACCGGTTCAATCCGTTCAATCTGGTTCTATCCGGTTTAAAACGGTTCAATCCGGTCTATCCAGTATAAACCGGTTCAATCCGGTTCTTTCCGGTTCTATCCGGTTTAAACCGGTTAAACTGGTTCAATCCGGTTCTATCCGGTTTAAACCGGTTTAAACCGGTTCTATGCGGTTTAAACCGTTTCAATCCAGTTCTATGCGGTTCTATCTGGTGTAAACCGGTTCAATCTGGTTCTATTCGGTTTAAACCGGTTCAATCCGGTTCTATCCGGTTCTATCCGGTGTTAACCGGTTTAAACAGGTTCAATCCGGTTCTATCCGGTTTAAACAGGTTCTATTCAGTTCTATCCGGTTTAAACAGGTTTAAACCGATTCAATCCGTTTTTATCCGGTTTAAAACCGGTTCTATCCGTTTCGATCCGGTTTAAACTGGTTTAAACCGGTTCTATACGGTTCTATCCGGTTTAAACAGGTTTAAACGATTCAATCCGTTTTATCCGGTTTAAAACCCGGGTTCTATCCGGTTCTATCCGGTTTAAACCGTTGAAAACCGGTTCAATCCGGTTTTATCTGGTTTAATCTGGTTCAATCCGGTTTTATCCGGTTGAATCTGGTTTAACCGCTTCAATCCAGTTTTATCCGGTTTGAACCGGTTCTATCGGGTTCTATCCAGTTTAAACCGGTTTAATCCGGTTCCATCCGGTTTTCTCCGGTTTAAACTGGTTTAAACCGGTTCATTCCGTTTTTATCCGGTTTAAACCTGTTTAAACCGGTTCAATCCGGTTGTATCCGGTTTAAACCGGTTCAATCCGGTTTTATCCGGTTTAAACCAGTTCTATCCGGTTCTATCCGGTTTAAACCTGTTTAATCCGGTTCAATCCGGTTTTATCCACTTTAAACCGGTTCAATCCGGTTCTATCTGGTTTAAACCGGTTTCAACCGTTTCAATCCGGTTCTATCCGGTTTAAACCGGTTCAATCCAGTTCTATCCGGTTTAAACAGGTTTAACCCGGTTTAATCCGGTTTAAACCGGTTTAAACTGGTTTAAACCGGTTCAATCCGGTTCTATCTGGTTTAAACCGGTTCAATCCTGTTCTATCCGGTTGTATCAGGTTTCAACCGGTTCAATCGGTTTTAACTGGTTTAAACTGGTTCAATGCGGTGTTATCCGGTTGAAACCGGTGTAACCGGTTCAATCCGGTTTTATCCGGTTTAAACCGGTTCTATCCGGTTTAAACCAGTTTAAACCGGTTCAATCTGGTTCTATCCGGTTTAAACCGGTTCAATCTGTTTCTACTCGGTTGAAACAGGTTTAAACCGTTTCAATCCTGTTTTATCCGGTTTTAACCGGTTCAATCCGGTTCTATCCGGTTTAAACCGGTTTAAACCGGTTCAATCCGGTTCTATCCAGTTTAAACCGGTTCTATCCGTTTCTATCCAGTTTAAACCGGTTTAAACCAGTTCTATCCGGTTCTATCCGGTTTAAACCGGTTCAATCCGGTTTTATCCGGTTTAAAACGGTTCAATCCGGTTCTATCCATTTTAAACTGGTTTAAACCAGTTCAATCCGGTTTTATCCAGTTAAAACCGGTTCAATCCGGTTTTATCCGGTTTAAACCAGTTCTATCTGGTTCTATCCAGTTTAAACCTGTTTAATCCGGTTCAATCCGGTTTTATCCATTTTAAACCACTTGAATCCGGTTCTATCCGGTTTAAACCGGTTTAAACCGGTTCAATCTGGTTCTGTCCGGTTTAAACCGGTTTAACCCGGTTCAATCCGGTTCTATCCGGTTTAAACCGGTTTAAACCGGTTCAATCCGGTTTATACCGGTTGAAACCGGTTCAATCTGGTTCTATCTGGTTTAAACCGGTTCACTCTGTTTCTATCCGGTTTAAACTGGTTTAAACCGGTTCAATCCGGATCTATCCGTTTGTATCCGGTTTAAAACGGTTCAATCCGGTTTAAACAGGTTTAAACCTGTTCTATCTGGTTTAAACCGGTTCAATCCGGTTTTATCCGGTTTAAATCAGTTCCTTCCGGTTCTATCCGATTTAAACCTGTTTAAGCAGGTTCAATACGGTTTTGTCCGTTTAAAACCGGTTCAATCCGGTTCTATCCGGTTTAAACCGGTTCAGTCCGGTTCTATCCGGTTTAAACCGCTTTTAAACCGGTTCAATCCAGTTCTATCCGGTTTAAACCGATTTAAACCGGTTCAATCTGGTTCTATCTTGTTTAAACCGGTTCAATCCGGGTCTATCCGGTTTAAACCGGTTTAAACCGGTTCAATCCGGATCTATCTGAATTAAAACGGTTTAAACTGGTTTAGTCCGGTTCAATCTGGTTCTATCCGGTTTAAAACGGTTCAATCCGGTTCTATCCAGTATAAACCGGTTCAATCCGGTTCTTTCCGGTTCTATCCGGTTTAAACCGGTTTAAACTGGTTCAATCCGGTTCTATCCGGTTTAAACCGGTTTAAACCGGTTCTATGCGGTTTAAACCGTTTCAATCCATTTCTATGCGGTTCTATCCGGTGTAAACCAGTTCAATCCGGTTCTATTCGGTTTAAACCGGTTCAATCCGGTTCTATCCGGTTCTAACCGGTTTAAACTGGTTCAATCCGGTTCTATCCGGTTTAAACAGGTGTATCCAGTTCTATCCGGTTTAAACAGGTATAAACCGATTCAATCCGTTTTTATCCGGTTTAAACCGGTTCAATCCGTTTCGATCCGGTTTAAACTGGTTTAAACCGGTTCTATATTGTTCTATCCGGTTTAAACAGGTTTAAACCGATTCAATCCGTTTTTATCCGGTTTAAACCGGTTCTATCCGGTTCTATCCGGTTTAAACCGGTTGAAACCGGTTCAATCCGGTTTTATCTGGTTTAAACTGGTTCAATCCGGTTTTATCCGGTTGAATCTGGTTTAACCGCTTCAATCCAGTTTTATCCGGTTTGAACCGGTTCTATCCGGTTCTATCCAGTTTAAACCGGTTTAAACCGGTTCCATCCGGTTTTCTCCGTTTTAAACTGGTTTAAACCGGTTCATTCCTTTTTTATCCGGTTTAAACCTGTTTAAACCGGTTCAATCCGGTTGTATCCGGTTTAATCCGGTTCAATCCGGTTTTATCCGGTTTACACCAGTTCTATCCGGTTCTATCCGGTTAAAACCTGTTTAATTCGGTTCAATCCGGTTTTATCCGCTTTAAACCGGTTCAATCCGGTTCTATCTGGTTTAAACCGGTTTCAACCGATTCAATCCGGTTCTATCCGGTTAAAACCGGTTCAATCCAGTTCTATCCGGTTTAAACAGGTTTAACCCGGTTGAATCCGGTTCTATCCGGTTTAAACCGGTTTAAACCGGTTCAATCCGGTTCTATCTGGTTTAAACCGGTTCAATCCTGTTCTATCCGGTTGTATCCGATTTAAACCAGTTCAATCCGGTTCTATCTGGTTTAAACCGGTTCAATCCGGTTCTATCCGGTTTAAACCGGTTTCAACCTGTTCTATCCGGTTTAATCCGGTTTAATCCGGTTTAAACAGGTTTAAACCGGTTCTATCCGTTTTAATCCGGTTTCAACCAGTTCAATCGGTTGTATCTGGTTTAAACTGGTTCAATGCGGTGTTATCCGGTTGAAACCGGTTTAACCGGTTCAATCCGGTTTTATCCGGTTTAAACCGGTTCTATCCGGTTCTATCCGGTTTAAACCAGTTTAAACCGGTTCAATCTGGTTCTATCCGTTTTAAAACCGGTTCAATCCGGTTCTACTCGGTTTAAACAGGTTTAAACCGTTTCAATCCGGTTTTATCCGGTTTAAACCGGTTCAATCCGGTTCTATCCAGTTTAAACCGGTTTAATCCGGTTCAATCCTGTTCTATCCAGTTTAAACCGGTTCTATCCGTTTCTATCCAGTTTAAACCGGTTTAAACCGGTTCTATCCGGTTCTATCCGGTTTAAACCGGTTCAATCCGGTTTTATCCGGTTTAAACTGGTTCAATCCGGTTCTATCCATTTTAAACCGGTTTAAACCAGTTCAATCCGGTTTTATCCGGTTTAAACCGGTTCAATCCGGTTTTATCCGGTTTAAACCGCTTCAATCCGGTTTTATCCGGTTTAAACCAGTTCTATCTGGTTCTATCCAGTTTAAACCTGTTTAATCCGGTTCAATCCAGTTTTATCCAGTTTAAACCACATGAATCCGGTTCTATCCGGTTTAAACTGGTTTAAACCGGTTCAATCCGGTTCTGTCCGGTTTAAACCGGTTTAACCCGGTTCAATCCGGTTCTATCCGGTTTAAACCGGTTCAATCTGGTTCTATCTGGTTTAAACCAGTTCACTTCGGTTCTATCCAGTTTAAACTGGTTTAAACCGGTTCAATCCGGATCTATCCAGTTGTATCCGGTTTAAAACGGTTCAATCCGGTTCTATCCGGTTTAAACAGGTTTAAACCTGTTCTATCCGGTTTAAACCGGTTCAATCCGGTTTAATCCGGTTTAAACCAGTTCCTTCCGGTTCTATCCGATTTAAACCTGTTTAAACCGGTTCAATCCGGTTCTATCCGATTTAAACCTGTTTAAACTGGTTCAATCCGGTTCTATCCGGTTTAAACCGGTTTAAACCGATTCAATCCAGTTCTATCCCGTTGTGTCCGGTTTAAACCGGTTCAATCCAGTTCTATCCGGTTTAAACCGTTTTAAACTGTTCTATCCAGTTTAAACCGGTTCTATCCGGTTCTATCCGGTTTAAACCGGTTTAAACCAGTATTATCTGGTTTAAACTGGTTCAATCCGGTTTTATCCGGTTTAAACCGGTTCAATCGGTTTTATCTGGTTTAAACTGGTTCAATCTGGTTTTATCCGGTTGAAACTGGATTAACCAGTTCAATCCATTTTTATCCGGTTTGAACCGGTTCTATCCGGTTCTATCCAGCTTAAACCGGTTTTAACCGGTTCAATCCGGTTTTATCTGGTTTAAACCGGTTCTATCCGGTTCTTTCCGGTTTAAACCGGTTTAAACCGGTTCAATCCGGTTCTATCCGGTTTAAACAGCTTTAAACTGGTTCAATCCGGTTCAATCCGGTTCTATCCGGTTCAAACAGGTTTAAACTGGTTCAATCCGTTTCTATCCGGTTTAAACCGGTTTGAACCGGTTCAATCCGGTTGTATCCGGCTTAAACCGGTTCAATCCGGGTCTATCCGGTTTAAACCGGTTTAAACCGGTTCAATACAGTTCTATCCGGTTTAAACCGGTTCAATCCGGATCTATCTGATTTCAACCGGTTTAAACCGGTTCAATCCGGTTCTTTCCAGTTTAAAACGGTTCAATCCGGTTCTATCCAGTATAAACCGGTTCAATCCGGTTCTTTCCGGTTCTATCCGGTTTAAACGGGTTTAAACCGGTTCTATGCGGTTTAAACCGTTTCAATCCAGTTCTATGCGGTTCTATCCGGTGTAAACCGGTTCAATCCGGATCTATTCGGTATAAACCGGTTGAATCCGGTTCTATCCGGTTCTATCCGGATCTATCCGGTTTTAACCGGTTTAAACTGGTTCAATCCGGTTCTATCCGGTTTAAACAGGTTCTATCCGGTTCTATCCGGTTTAAACAGGTTTAAACCGATTCAATCCGTTTTTATCCGGTTTAAACCGGTTCAATCCGTTTCGATCCGGTTATACTGGTTTAAACCGGTTCTATACGGTTCTATTCGGTTTAAACAGGTTTAAACCAATTCAATCCGTTTTTATCCGGTTTAAACCGGTTCTATCCGGTTCTATCTGGTTTAAACCGGTTGAAACCGGTTCAATCCGGTTTTATCTGATTTAAACTGGTTCAATCCGGGTTTATCCGGTTGAATCTGGTTTAACCGCTTCAATCCAGTTTTATCCGGTTTGAACAGGTTCTATCCGGTTCTATCCAGTTTAAACCGGTTTAAACCGGTTCAATCCGGTTTTATCCGGTTTAAACCGGTTCAATCCGGTTCTATCCATTTTAAACCGGTTTAAACCAGTTCAATCCGGTTTTATCCGGTTTAAACCGGTTCAATCCGGTTTTATCCGGTTTAAACCGCTTCAATCCGGTTTTATCCGGTTTAAACCAGTTCTATCTGGTTCTATCCAGTTTAAACCTGTTTAATCCGGTTCAATCCAGTTTTATCCAGTTTAAACCACATGAATCCGGTTCTATCCGGTTTAAACTGGTTTAAACCGGTTCAATCCGGTTCTGTCCGGTTTAAACCGGTTTAACCCGGTTCAATCCGGTTCTATCCGGTTTAAACCGGTTCAATCTGGTTCTATCTGGTTTAAACCAGTTCACTTCGGTTCTATCCAGTTTAAACTGGTTTAAACCGGTTCAATCCGGATCTATCCAGTTGTATCCGGTTTAAAACGGTTCAATCCGGTTCTATCCGGTTTAAACAGGTTTAAACCTGTTCTATCCGGTTTAAACCGGTTCAATCCGGTTTAATCCGGTTTAAACCAGTTCCTTCCGGTTCTATCCGATTTAAACCTGTTTAAACCGGTTCAATCCGGTTCTATCCGATTTAAACCTGTTTAAACTGGTTCAATCCGGTTCTATCCGGTTTAAACCGGTTTAAACCGATTCAATCCAGTTCTATCCCGTTGTGTCCGGTTTAAACCGGTTCAATCCAGTTCAATCCGGTTTAAACCGTTTTAAACTGTTCTATCCAGTTTAAACCGGTTCTATCCGGTTCTATCCGGTTTAAACCGGTTTAAACCAGTATTATCTGGTTTAAACTGGTTCAATCCGGTTTTATCCGGTTTAAACCGGTTCAATCGGTTTTATCTGGTTTAAACTGGTTCAATCTGGTTTTATCCGGTTGAAACTGGATTAACCGGTTCAATCCATTTTTATCCGGTTTGAACCGGTTCTATCCGGTTCTATCCAGCTTAAACCGGTTTTAACCGGTTCAATCCGGTTTTATCTGGTTTAAACCGGTTCTATCCGGTTCTTTCCGGTTCAAACCGGTTTAAACCGGTTCAATCCGGTTCTATCCGGTTTAAACAGCTTTAAACTGGTTCAATCCGGTTCAATCCGGTTCTATCCGGTTCAAACAGGTTTAAACTGGTTCAATCCGTTTCTATCCGGTTTAAACCGGTTTGAACCGGTTCAATCCGGTTGTATCCGGCTTAAACCGGTTCAATCCGGGTCTATCCGGTTTAAACCGGTTTAAACCGGTTCAATACAGTTCTATCTGGTTTAAACCGGTTCAATCCGGATCTATCTGATTTAAACCGGTTTAAACCGGTTCAATCCGGTTCTTTCCAGTTTAAAACGGTTCAATCCGGTTCTATCCAGTATAAACCGGTTCAATCCGGTTCTTTCCGGTTCTATCCGGTTTAAACGGGTTTAAACCGGTTCTATGCAGTTTAAACCGTTTCAATCCAGTTCTATGCGGTTCTATCCGGTGTAAACCGGTTCAATCCGGATCTATTCGGTATAAACCGGTTGAATCCGGTTCTATCCGGTTCTATCCGGATCTATCCGGTTTTAACCGGTTTAAACTGGTTCAATCCGGTTCTATCCGGTTTAAACAGGTTCTATCCGGTTCTATCCGGTTTAAACAGGTTTAAACCGATTCAATCCGTTTTTATCCGGTTTAAACCGGTTCAATCCGTTTCGATCCGGTTATACTGGTTTAAACCGGTTCTATACGGTTCTATTCGGTTTAAACAGGTTTAAACCAATTCAATCCGTTTTTATCCGGTTTAAACCGGTTCTATCCGGTTCTATCTGGTTTAAACCGGTTGAAACCGGTTCAATCCGGTTTTATCTGATTTAAACTGGTTCAATCCGGGTTTATCCGGTTGAATCTGGTTTAACCGCTTCAATCCAGTTTTATCCGGTTTGAACAGGTTCTATCCGGTTCTATCCAGTTTAAACCGGTTTAAACCGGTTCCATCCGGTTTTCTCCGGTTTAAACTGGTTTAAACTGGTTCATTCCGTTTTTATCCGGTTTAAACCTGTTTTAACCGGTTCAATCCGTTTGTATCCGGTTTAAACCAGTTCAATCCAGTTTTATCCGGTTTAAACCAGTTCTCTCCGGTTCTATCCAGTTTAAACCTGTTTAATCCGGTTCAATCCGGTTTTATCCGCTTTAAACTGGTTCAATCCGGTTCTATCTGGTTTAAACCGGTTTCAACCGATTCAATCCGGTTCTATCCGGTTAAAACCGGTTCAATCCAGTTCTATCCGGTTTAAACAGGTTTAACCCGGTTGAATCCGGTTCTATCCGGTTTAAACCGGTTTAAACCGGTTCAATCCGGTTCTATCTGGTTTAAATCGGTTCAATCCTGTTCTATCCGGTTGTATCCGGTTTAAACCGGTTCAATCCGGTTCTATCCGGTTTAAACAGGTTTAACCCGGTTGAATCCGGTTCTATCCGGTTTAAACCGGTTTAAACCGGTTCTATCCGATTCTATCTGGTTTAAACCGGTTCAATCCTGTTCTATCCGGTTGTATCCGGTTTAAACCAGTTCAATCCGGTTCTATCCGGTTTAAACCGGTTTCAACCTGTTCTATCCGGTTTAATCCGGTTTAATCCGGTTCTATCTGGTTTAAACCGGTTCAATCCGGTTCTATCCGGTTTAAACCGGTTTCAACCTGTTCTATCCGGTTTAATCCAGTTTAATCCGGTTTAAACAGGTTTAAACCGGTTCTATCCGGTTCTATCCGGTTTAAACCGGTTGAAACTGGTTCAATCCGGTTTTATCTGTTTTAAACTGCTTCAATCCGGGTTTCTCCGGTTGAATCTGGTTTTACCGCTTCAATCCAGTTTTATCCGGTTTGAACCGGTTCTATCCGGTTCTATCCAGTTTAAACCGGTTTAAACCGGTTCAATCCGGTTTTATCCGGTTTAAACCACTTCAATCCGGTTTTATCCAGTTTAAACCAGTTCTATCTGGTTCTATCCAGTTTAAACCTGTTTAATCCGGTTCAATCCAGTTTTATCCAGTTTAAACCACTTGAATCCGGTTCTATCCGGTTTAAACTGGTTTAAACCGGTTCAATCCGGTTCTGTCCGGTTTAAACCGGTTTAACCCGGTTCAATCCGGTTCTATCTGGTTTAAACCGGTTCCGTCCGGTTCTATCCGGTTTAAACCGGTTTAAACCGGTTCAATCCGGTTCCAACCGGTTCAAACCGTTTCAATCCGGTTCTGTCCGGTTTAAACCAGTTTAACCCGGTTCAATCCAGTTCTATCCGGTTTAAACCAGTTTAAACCGGTTCAATCCGTTTCTATTTGGTTTAAACCGGTTTACTCCAGTTCTATCCGGTATAAACTGGTTTAAACCGGGTCAATCCGGTTCTACCCGGTTGTATCCGGTTAAAACCGGTTCAATCCGGTTTTATCCGGTTTAAACCAGTTCTATCTGGTTCTATCCAGTTTAAACCTGTTTAATCCGGTTCAATCCAGTTTTATCCAGTTTAAACCACTTGAATCCGGTTCTATCCGGTTTAAACTGGTTTAAACCGGTTCAATCCGGTTCTGTCCGGTTTAAACCGGTTTAACCCGGTTCAATCCGGTTCTATCCGGTTTAAACCGGTTCAATCTGGTTCTATCTGGTTTAAACCAGTTCACTTCGGTTCTATCCAGTTTAAACTGGTTTAAACCTGTTCAATCCAGATCTATCCAGTTGTATCCGGTTTAAAACGGTTCAATCCGGTTCTATCCGGTTTAAACAGGTTTAAACCTGTTCTATCCGGTTTAAACCGGTTCAATCCGGTTTAATCCGGTTTAAACCAGTTCCTTCCGATTCTATCCGATTTAAACCTGTTTAAACTGGTTCAATCCGGTTCTATCCGTTTTCAACCGGTTTAAACCGAATCAATTCAGTTCTATCCGGTTGTGTCCGGTTTAAACCGGTTCAATCCAGTTCTATCCGGTTTAAACCGTTTTAAACTGTTCTATCCAGTTTAAACCGGTTCTATCCGGTTCTATCCGGTTTAAACCGGTTTAAACCGGTATTATCTGGTTTAAACTGGTTCAATCCGGTTTTATCCGGTTTAAACCGGTTCAATCGGTTTTATCTGGTTTAAACTGGTTCAATCTGGTTTTATCCGGTTGAAACTGGATTAACCGGTTCAATCCATTTTTATCCGGTTTGAACCGGTTCTATCCAGTTCTATCCAGCTTAAACCGGTTTTAACCGGTTCAATCCGGTTTTATCTGGTTTAAACCGGTTCTATCCGGTTCTTTCCGGTTTAAACCGGTTTAAACCGGTTCAATCCGGTTCTATCCGGTTTAAACAGCTTTAAACTGGTTCAATCCGGTTCAATCCGGTTCTATCCGGTTCAAACAGGTTTAAACTGATTCAATCCGTTTCTATCCGGTTTAAACCGGTTTGAACCGGTTCAATCCGGTTGTATCCGGCTTAAACCGGTTCAATCCGGGTCTATCTGGTTTAAACCGGTTTAAACCGGTTCAATACAGTTCTATCCGGTTTAAAACCGGTTCAATCCGGATCTATCTGATTTAAACCGGTTTAAACCGGTTCAATCCGGTTCTTTCCAGTTTAAAACGGTTCAATCCGGTTCTATCCAGTATAAACCGGTTCAATCCGGTTCTTTCCGGTTCTATCCGGTTTAAACCGGTTTAAACAGGTTCTATGCGGTTTAAACCGTTTCAATCCAGTTCTATCCGGTTTAAACCGGTTCAATCCGGTTCTATCCGGTATAAACCGGTTTAAACCTGTTCAATCCGGTTCTATCCGGTTTAAACCGGTTCAATCCGCTTCTATCCGGTTTAAACCGGTTTAAACCTGTTCTATACGGTTTTAACCGGTTCAATCCGGTTCTATCTGGTTTAAACAGTTTTAAACCGGTTCTATCCGGTTCTATCCGGTTTAAACTGGTTTAAACCGGTTCAATCGGTTTTATCTGGTTTAAACTGGTTAAATCCTGTTTTATCCCGTTGAAACCGGTTTAACTGGTTCAATCCGGTTTTATCCGTTTTAAACTGGTTCTATGTGGTTCTTTCCAGTTTAAACCAGTTTAAACCGGTTCAATCTGGTTTTATCCGGTTTAAACCGGTTCAATCCTGTTCTACCCGGTTTAAACAGTTTTAAGCCGGATCAATCCGGTTTTATCTGCTTTAAACCGGTTCAATCCGGATCAATCCGGTTTAAACGGGAATAAACCGGTTCCATCCGGTTCTATCCGGTTTAAACAGGTTTCAACCGGCTCAATCCAGTTCTATCCGGTTTAAACCGGTTCAATCGGGTTCTATCCAGTTTAAACCGGTTTAAACAGGTTCAATACGGTGCTATCCGGTTTAAACAGGTTCAATCCGGTTTTATCCGTTTTAAACCGGTTCAATTCGGTTTTATCTGTTTTAAACTTGTTCAATCCGGTTTTATCCGGTTTAAACCGGTTCAATCGGTTTTATCTGGTTTAAACTGGTTCAATCTGGTTTTATCCGGTTGAAACTGGTTTAACCGGTTCAATTCATTTTTATCCGGTTTGAACCGGTTCTATCCGGTTCTATCCAGCTTAAACCGGTTTTAACCGGTTCAATCCGTTTTTATCTGGTTTAAACCGGTTCTATCCGGTTCTTTCCGGTTTAAACCGGTTTAAACCGGTACAATCCGGTTCTATCCGGTTTAAACCGGTTCAATGCGGATCAATCCGGTTCTATCCGGTTTAAACCGGTTCAATCCGGTTCTATCCGGTTTAAAGCGGTTTAAACCTGTTCAATCCGGTTCTATCCGGTTTAAACCGGTTCAATCCGCTTCTATCCGGTTTAAACCGGTTAAAACCTGTTCAATCTGTTTCTATCTGGTTTAAACCGGTTCACTCCGGTTCTATCTGGTTTAAACTGGTTTAAAACGGTTCTATCCAGTTCTATCCGGTTTAAACCTGTTTCAATCGGTTCAATCCGGTTCTATCCGGTTTAAACAGGTTTAAACAGGTTCAATCCGGGTCTATCCGGTTTAAACCGGTTTAAACCGGTTCAATACGGTTCTATCCGGTTTAAACCGGTTCAATCCGGATCTATCTGATTTAAACCGGTTTAAACCGGTTCAATCCGGTTCAATCCGGTTCTATCCAGTTTAAAACCGTTCAATCCGGTTCTATCCGGTATAAACCGGTTCAATCCGGTTCTTTCCGGTTCTATCCGGTTTAAACCGGTTTAAACTGGTTCTATGCGGTTTAAACCGTTTCAATCCAGTTCTATGCGGTTCTATCCGGTGTAAACCGGTTCAATCCGGATCTATTCGGTTTAAACCGGTTGAATCCGGTTCTATCCGGTTCTATCCGGATCTATCCGGTTTTAACCGGTTTAAACTGGTTCAATCCGGTTCTATCCGGTTTAAACAGGTTCTATCCGGTTCTATCCAGTTTAAACAGGTTTAAACCGATTCAATCCGTTTTTATCCGGTTTAAACCGGTTCAATCCGTTTCGATCCGGTTATACTGGTTTAAACCGGTTCTATACGGTTCTATTCGGTTTAAACAGGTTTAAACCGATTCAATCCGTTTTTATCCGGTTTAAACCGGTTCTATCCGGATCTATCCGGTTGTATCCGGTTTAAAACGGTTCAATCCGGTTTAAACAGGTTTAAACCTGTTCTATCCGGTTTAAACCGGTTCAATCCGGTTTTATCCGGTTTAAATCAGTTCCTTCCGGTTCTATCCGATTTAAACCTGTTTAAGCCGGTTCAATACGGTTTTGTCCGGTTTAAACCGGTTCAATCCGGTTCTATCCAGTTTAAACCGGTTCAGTCCGGTTCTATCCGGTTTAAACCGGTTTAAACCGGTTCAATCCAGTTCTATCCGGTTTAAACCGATTTAAACCGGTTCAATCTGGTTCTATCTGGTTTAAACCGGTTCAATCCGGTTCTATCCGGTTTAAACCGGTTTAAATCGGTTCAATCCAGTTCTGTCCGGTTGTGTCCGGTTTAAACCGGTTCAATCCAGTTCTATCCGTTTTAAACCGTTTTAAACTGTTCTATCCAGTTTAAACCGGTTTCTATCCGGTTCTATCCGGTTTAAACCGGTTCTATCCGGTTCTATCCGGTTTAAACCAGTTTAAACCGGTTCAATCTGGTTCTATCCGGTTTAAACCGGTTCAATCTGTTTCTACTCGGTTGAAACAGGTTTAAACCGTTTCAATACGGTTCTATCCGGTTTAAACCGGTTCAATCCGGATCTATCTGATTTAAAACGGTTTAAACCGGTTCAATCCGGTTCAATCTGGTTCTATCCGGTTTAAAAACGGTTCAATCCGGTTGTATCCGGCTTAAACCGGTTCAATCCGGGTCTATCCGGTTTAAACCGGTTTAAAACCGGTTCAATACGGTTCTATCCGGTTTAAACCGGTTCAATCCGGATCTATCTGATTTAAACGGTTTAAACCGGTTCAATCCGGTTCAATCTGGTTCTATCCGGTTTAAAACGGTTCAATCCGGTTCTATCCAGTATAAACCGGTTCAATCCGGTTCTTTCCGGTTCTATCCGGTTTAAACCGGTTTAAACTGGTTCAATCCGGTTCTATCCGGTTTAAACCGGTTTAAACCGGTTCTATGCGGTTTAAAACCGTTTCAATCCAGTTCTATGCGGTTCTATCCGGTGTAAACCGGTTCAATCTGGTTCTATTCGGTTTAAACCGGTTCAATCCGGTTCTATCCGGTTCTATCCGGTGTTAACCGGTTTAAACTGGTTCAATCCGGTTCTATCCGGTTTAAACAGGTTCTATCCAGTTCTATCCGGTTTAAACAGTTTTAAACCGATTCAATCCGTTTTTATCCGGTTTAAACCGGTTCAATCCGTTTCGATCCGGTTTAAACTGGTTTAAACCGGTTCTATACGGTTCTATCCGGTTTAAACAGGTTTAAACCGATTCAATCCGTTTTTATCGGGTTTTAAACCGGTTCTATCCGGATCTATCCGGTTTAAACCGGTTGAAACCGGTTCAATCCGGTTTTATCTGGTTTAAACTGGTTCAATCCGGTTTTATCCGGTTGAATCTGGTTTAACCGCTTCAATCCAGTTTTATCCGGTTTGAACCGGTTCTATCCGGTTCCATCCAGTTTAAACCGGTTTAAACCGGTTCCATCCGGTTTTCTCCGGTTTAAACTGGTATAAACCGGTTCATTCCGTTTTTATCCGGTTTAACCTGTTTAAACCGGTTCAATCCGGTTGTATCCGGTTTAATCCGGTTCAATCCGGTTTTATCCGGTTTAAACCAGTTCTATCCGGTTCTATCCGGGTTAAACCTGTTTAATCCGGTTCAATCCGGTTTTATCCGCTTTAAACCGGTTCAATCCGGTTCTATCTGGTTTAAACCGGTTTCAACCGATTCAGTCCGGTTCTATCCGGTTAAAAACCGGTTCAATCCAGTTCTATCCGGTTTAAACAGGTTTAACCCGGTTGAATCCGGTTCTATCCAGTTTAAACCGGTTTAAACCGGTTCAATCCGGTTCTGTCTGGTTTAAACGGTTCAATCCTGTTCTATCCGGTTGTGTCCGGTTTAAACCGGTTCAATCCGGTTCTATCCGGTTTAAACGGTTTAAACTGTTCTATCGAGTTTAAACCGGTTTCTATACGGTTCTTTCCGGTTTAAACCGGTTTAAACCGGTTCAATCCGGTTTTATCCGGTTTAAACCAGTTCTATCCGGTTCTATCCGGTTTAAACCTGTTTAATCCGGTTCAATCCGGTTTTATCCGCTTTAAACCGGTTCAATCCGGTTCTATCTGGTTTAAACCGGTTTCAACCGGTTCAATCCGGTTCTATCCGGTTTAAACCGGTTCAATCCAGTTCTATCCGGTTTAAACAGGTTTAACCCGGTTTAATCCGGTTTTAAACCGGTTTAAACCGGTTTAAACCGGTTCAATCCGGTTCTATCTGGTTTAAACCGGTTCAATCCTGTTCTATCCGGTTGTATCCGGTTTAAACCGGTTCAATCCGGTTCTATCCGGTTTAAACCGGTTTCAACCGGTTCAATCGGTTTTAACTGGTTTAAACTGGTTCAATGCGGTGTTATCCGGTTGAAACCGGTTTAACCGGTTCAATCCGGTTTTATCCGGTTTAAACCGGTTCTATCCGGTTCTATCCGGTTTAAACCAGTTTAAACCGGTTCAATCTGGTTCTATCCGGTTTAAACCGGTTCAATCTGTTTCTACTCGGTTGAAACAGGTTTAAACCGTTTCAATCCGGTTTTATCCGGTTTAAACCGGTTCAATCCGGTTCTATCCGGTTTAAACCGGTTTAAACCGGTTCAATCCGGTTCTATCCAGTTTAAACCGGTTCTATCCGTTTCTATCCAGTTTAAACCGGTTTAAACCGGTTCTATCCGGTTCTATCCGGTTTAAACCGGTTCAATCCGGTTTTATCCGTTTTAAAACGGTTCAATCCGGTTCTATCCATTTTAAACCGGTTTAAACCAGTTCAATCCGGTTTTATCCAGTTAAAACCGGTTCAATCCGGTTTTATCCGGTTTAAACCAGTTCTATCTGGTTCTATCCAGTTTAAACCTGTTTAATCCGGTTCAATCCGCTTTTATCCATTTTAAACCACTTGAATCCGGTTCTATCCGCTTTAAACCGGTTTAAACCGGTTCAATCCGGTTCTGTCCGGTTTAAACCGGTTTAACCCGGTTCAATCCGGTTCTATCCGGTTTAAACCGGTTTAAACCGGTTCAATCAAGTTTATACCGGTTTAAACCGGTACAATCTGGTTCTATCTGGTTTAAACCGGTTCACTCTGTTTCTATCCGGTTTAAACTGGTTTAAACCGGTTCAATCCGGATCTATCCGGTTGTATCCGGTTTAAAACGGTTCAATCCGGTTTAAACAGGTTTAAACCTGTTCTATCCGGTTTAAACTGGTTCAATCCGGTTTTATCCGGTTTAAACCAGTTTCTTCCGGTTCTATCCGATTTAAACCTGTTTAAGCCGGTTCAATACGGTTTTGTCCGGTTTCAACCGGTTCAATCCGGTTCTATCCGGTTTAAACCGGTTCTATCCGTTTCTATCCAGTTTAAACCGGTTTAAACCGGTTCTATCCGGTTTTATCCGGTTTTAAACCGGTTCAATCCGGTTTTATCCGGTTTAAACCGCTTCAATCCGGTTTTATCCAGTTTAAACCGGTTTAAACCGGTTCAATCCGGTTTTATCCGGTTAAAACCGGTTCAATCCGGTTTTATCCGTTTTAAACCAGTTCTATCTGGTTCTATCCAGTTTAAACCTGTTTAATCCGGTTCAATCCAGTTTTATCCGTTTTAAACCACTTGAATCCGGTTCTATCCGGTTCAAACTGGTTTAAACCGGTTCAATCCGGTTCTGTCCGGTTTAAACCGGTTTAACCCGGTTCAATCCGGTTCTATCCGGTTTAAACCGGTTCAATCTGGTTCTATCTGGTTTAAACCAGTTCACTTCGGTTCTATCCAGTTTAAACTGGTTTGAACCGGTTCAATCCGGATCTATCCAGTTGTATCCGGTTTAAAACGGTTCAATCCGGTTCTATCCGGTTTAAACAGGTTTAAACCTGTTCTATCCGGTTTAAACCGGTTCCATCTGGTTTAATCCGGTTTAAACCAGTTCCTTCCGATTCTATCCGATTTAAACCTGTTTAAACTGGTTCAATCCGGTTCTATCCGGTTTAAACCGGTTTAAAACGATTCAATCCCGTTCTATCCGGGTCTATCCGGTTTAAACCGGTTTAAACCGGTTCAATACAGTTCTATCCGGTTTAAACCGGTTCAATCCGGATCTATCTGATTTAAACCGGTTTAAACCGGTTCAATCCGGTTCAATCCGGTTCTATCCAGTTTAAAACGGTTCAATCCGGTTCTATCCAGTATAAACCGGTTCAATCCGGTTCTTTCCGGTTCTATCCGGTTTAAAGCGGTTTAAACCGGTTCTATGCGGTTTAAACCGTTTCAATCCAGTACTATCCGGTTTAAACCGGTTCAATCCGGTTCTATCCGGTATAAACCGGTTTAAACCTGTTCAATCCAGTTCTATCCGGTTTAAACCGGTTCAATCCGCTTCTATCCGGTTTAAACCGGTTCAATCCGCTTCTATCCGGTTTAAACCGGTTAAAACCAGTTCAATCTGTTTCTATCTGGTTTAAACCGGTTCACTCCGCTTCTATCTGGTATAAACTGGTTTAAAACGGTTCAATCCGGTTCTATCCGGTTGTATCCGGTTTAAACCGGTTCAATCCGGTTCTATCCGGTTTAAACAGGTTTTAACCTGTTCTATCCGGTTTTAACCGGTTCAATCCGGATCTATCTGGTTTAAACAGTTTTAAACCGGTTCTATCCTGTTTAAACCGGTTTAAACCGGTTCAATCATTTTTATCTGGTTTAAACACGTTCAATTCTGTTTTATCCCGTTCAAACCGGTTTAACCGGTTCAATCCGGTTTTATCCAGTTTAAACCGGTTCTATCTTGTTCTATCCAGTTTAAACCAGTTTAAACCGGTTCAATCTGGTTTTATCCGGTTTAAATCGGTTCAATCCGGTTCTACCCGTTTTAAACAGGTTTAAACCGGTTCAAATCCGGTTTTATCCAGTTTAAACTGGTTCAATACGGATCAATCCGGTTTTATCCGGTTTAAACCGGTTCAATCCGGTTCTATCCGGTTTAAACCGGTTTAAACCGGTTCAATCCGGATCTATCCGTCTTAAACCGGTTCTATCCGGTTCAAACCGGTTTAATCCGGTTCAATCCGGTTTTATCTGGTTTAAACCGGTTGAATCCGGTTCTATCCGGTTTAAACCGGTTTCAACCGGTTCAATCCGGATCTATCCGGTTGTATCCGGTTTAAAACGGTTCAATCCGGTTCTATCCGGTTTATACAGGTTTAAACCTGTTCTATCTGGTTTAAAACGGTTCAACCCGGTTTTATCTGGTTTAAACCAGTTCCTTCCGGTTCTATCCGATTTAAACCTGTTTAAGCCGGATCAATACGGTTTTGTCCGGTTTAAACCGATTTAAACCGGTTCAATCCGGTTCTATCCGGTTTAAACCGGTTCAATCCGGTTCTATCCGGTTTAAACCGTTTTAAACCGGTTCAATCCAGTTCTATCCGGTTGTGTCCGGTTTAAACCGGTTCAATCCGGTTCTATCCGGTTTAAACGGTTTAAACTGTTCTATCGAGTTTAAACCGGTTCTATACGGTTCTTTCCGGTTTAAACCGGTTTAAACCGGTTCAATCCGGTTTTATCCGGTTTAAACCAGTTCTATCCGGTTCTATCCGGTTTAAACCTGTTTAATCCGGTTCAATCCGGTTCTATCCGGTTTAAACAGGTTTCAACCGGTTCAATCCGGTTCTATCCGGTTTAAACCAGTTCTATCCGGTTCTATCCGGTTTAAACCTGTTTAATCCGGTTCAATCCGGTTCTATCCGGTTTAAACAGGTTTCAACCGGTTCAATCCGGTTCTATCCGGTTTAAACCGGTTCAATCCAGTTCTATCCGGTTTAAACAGGTTTAACCCGGTTTAATCCGGTTTAAACCGGTTTAAACCGGTTTAAACCGGTTCAATCTGGTTCTATCCGGTTTAAACCGGTTTCAACCGGTTCAATCGGTTTTAACTGGTTTAAACTGGTTCAATGCGGTGTTATCCGGTTGAAACCGGTTTAACCGGTTCAATCCGGTTTTTTCCGGTTTAAACCGGTTCTATCCGGTTCTATCCGGTTTAAACCAGTTTAAACCGGTTCAATCTGGTTCTATCCGGTTTAAACCGGTTCAATCTGTTTCTACTCGGTTGAAACAGGTTTAAACCGTTTCAATCCGGTTTTATCCGGTTTAAACCGGTTCAATCCGGTTCTATCCGGTTTAAACCGGTTTAAACCGGTTCAATCCGGTTCTATCCAGTTTAAACCGGTTCTATCCGTTTCTATCCAGTTTAAACCGGTTTAAACCGGTTCTATCCGGTTCTATCTGGTTTAAACCTGTTTAAATCGGTTCAATCTGGTTTTATCCGGTTTAAACTGGTTCGATCCGGTTCTATCCGGTTTAAAGAGGTTTAAACTAGTTCAATCCGGTTTTATCCAGTTTAAACCGGTTCAATCCGGTTCTTTCTGGTTTAAACCGGTTCTATCCGGTTCTATCCGGTTTAAACGGGAATAAACCGGTTCAATCCGGTTCTATCCGCTTTAAACAGGTTTAAACCGGGTCAATCCGGTTCTATCCGGTTTAAACCGGTTCAATCGGGTTCTATCCGGTTTAAACCGGTTTAAACAGGTTCAATACGGTGCTATCCGGTTTAAACAGGTTCAATCCGGTTTTATCCGGTTTAAACCGGTTCAATTCGGTTTTATCTGTTTTGAACTGGTTCAATCCGGTTTTATCCGGTTTAAACCGGTTCAATCGGTTTTATCTGGTTTAAACTGGTTCAATCTGGTTTTATCCGGTTGAAACTGGTTTAACCGGTTCAATCCATTTTTATCCGGTTTGAACCGGTTCTATCCGGAACTATCCAGCTTAAACCGGTTTGAACCGGTTCAATCGGTTTTATCTGGTTTAAACTGGTTCAATCCGGTGTTATTCGGTTGAAACCGGTTTAGACGGTTCAATCCGGTTTTATCCGGTTTTAACCGGTTCTATCTGGTTCTATCCGGTTTAAACCAGTTTAAACCGGTTCAATCTGGTTTTATCCGGTTTAAACCGGTTCAATCCGGTTCTACATGGTTTAAACAGGTTTAAATCGTTTCAATCTGGTTCTATCCGGTTTAAACCGGTTCAATGCGGATCAATCCGGTTCTATCCGGTTTAAACCGGTTCAATCCGGTTCTATCCGGTTTAAACCGGTTTAAACCTGTTCAATCCGGTTCTATCCGGTTTAAATCGGTTCAATCCGCTTCTATCCGGTTTAAACCGGTTAAAACCAGTTCAATCTGTTTCTATCTGGTTTAAACCGGTTCACTCCGGTTCTATCTGGTTTAAACTGGTTTAAAATGGTTCAATCCGGTTCTATCCGGTTTAAACCGGTTCAATCCAGTTCTATCCGGTTCAAACAGGTTTTAACCTGTTCTATCCGGTTTTAACCGGTTCAATCCGGATCTATCCGGTTTAAACAGTTTTAAACCGGTTCTATCCTGTTTAAACCGGTTTAAACCGGTTCAATCATTTTTATCTGGTTTAAACTCGTTCAATCCTGTTTTATCCCGTTCAAACCGGTTTAACCGGTTCAATCCGGTTTTATCCGGTTTAAACCGGTTCTATCTTGTTCTATCCAGTTTAAACCAGTTTAAACCGGTTCAATCTGGTTTTATCCGGTTTAAACCGGTTCAATCCGGTTCTACCCGTTTTAAACAGGTTTAAACCGGTTCAATCCGGTTTTATCCAGTTTAAACCGGTTCAATCCGGATCAATCCGGTTTTATCCGGTTTAAACCGGTTCAATCCGGTTCTATCCGGTTTAAACCGGTTTAAACCGGTTCATTCCGGATCTATCCGTTTTAAACCGGTTCTATCCGGTTCAAACCGGTTTAATCCGGTTCAATCCGGTTTTATCTGGTTTAAACCCGTTGAATCCGGTTCTATCCGGTTTAAACTGGTTTCAACCGGTTCAATCCGGATCTATCCGGTTGTATCCGGTTTAAAACGGTTCAATCCGGTTCTATCCGGTTTAAAAAGGTTTAAACCTGTTCTATCTGGTTTAAAACGGTTCAACCCGGTTTTATCCGGTTTAAACCAGTTCCTTCCGGTTCTATCCGATTTAAACCTGTTTAAGCCAGTTCAATACGGTTTTGTCCGGTTTAAACCGATTTAAACCGGTTCAATCCGGTTCTATCTGGTTTAAACCGGTTCAATCCGGTTCTATCCGGTTTAAACCGTTTTAAACCGGTTCAATCCAGTTCTATCCGGTTGTGTCCGGTTTAAACCGGTTCAATCCGGTTCTATCCGGTTTAAACCGTTTTAAACTGTTCTATCGAGTTTAAACCGGTTCTATCCGGTTCTTTCCGGTTTAAACCGGTTTAAACCGGTTCAATCCGGTTTTATCCGGTTTAAACCAGTTCTATCCGGTTCTATCCGGTTTAAACCTGTTTAATCCGGTTCAATCCGGTTTTATCCGCTTTAAACCGGTTCTATCCGGTTCTATCCGGTTTAAACCGGTTCAATCCGGTTTTATCCGGTTTAAAACGGTTCAATCCGGTTCTATCCATTTTAAACCGGTTTAAACCAGTTCAATCCGGTTTTATCCAGTTAAAACCGGTTCAATCCGGTTTTATCCGGTTTAAACCAGTTCTATCTGGTTCTATCCAGTTTAAACCTGTTTAATCCGGTTCAATCCGGTTTTATCCATTTTAAACCACTTGAATCCGGTTCTATCCGCTTTAAACCGGTTTAAACCGGTTCAATCCGGTTCTGTCCGGTTTAAACCGGTTTAACCCGGTTCAATCCGGTTCTATCCGGTTTAAACCGGTTTAAACCGGTTCAATCAAGTTTATACCGGTTTAAACCGGTACAATCTGGTTCTATCTGGTTTAAACCGGTTCACTCTGTTTCTATCCGGTTTAAACTGGTTTAAACCGGTTCAATCCGGATCTATCCGGTTGTATCCGGTTTAAAACGGTTCAATCCGGTTTAAACAGGTTTAAACCTGTTCTATCCGGTTTAAACCGGTTCAATCCGGTTTTATCCGGTTTAAACCAGTTTCTTCCGGTTCTATCCGATTTAAACCTGTTTAAGCCGGTTCAATACGGTTTTGTCCGGTTTCAACCGGTTCAATCCGGTTCTATCCGGTTTAAACCGGTTCTATCCGTTTCTATCCAGTTTAAACCGGTTTAAACCGGTTCTATCCGGTTTTATCCGGTTTAAACCGGTTCAATCCGGTTTTATCCGGTTTAAACCGCTTCAATCCGGTTTTATCCAGTTTAAACCGGTTTAAACCGGTTCAATCCGGTTTTATCCGGTTAAAACCGGTTCAATCCGGTTTTATCCGTTTTAAACCAGTTCTATCTGGTTCTATCCAGTTTAAACCTGTTTAATCCGGTTCAATCCAGTTTTATCCGTTTTAAACCACTTGAATCCGGTTCTATCCGGTTCAAACTGGTTTAAACCGGTTCAATCCGGTTCTGTCCGGTTTAAACCGGTTTAACCCGGTTCAATCCGGTTCTATCCGGTTTAAACCGGTTTAAACCGGTTCAATCCGGTTTATACCGGTTTAAACCGGTTCAATCTGGTTCTATCTGGTTTAAACCAGTTCACTTCGGTTCTATCCAGTTTAAACTGGTTTGAACCGGTTCAATCCGGATCTATCCAGTTCTATCCGGTTTAAAACGGTTCAATCCGGTTCTATCCGGTTTAAACAGGTTTAAACCTGTTCTATCCGGTTTAAACCGGTTCCATCTGGTTTAATCCGGTTTAAACCAGTTCCTTCCGGTTCTATCCGATTTAAACCTGTTTAAACTGGTTAAATCCGGTTCTATCCGGTTTAAACCGGTTTAAACCGATTCAATCCCGTTCTATCCGGTTGTGTCCGGTTTAAACCGGTTCAATCCAGTTCTGTCAGGTTTAAACCGTTTTAAACTGTTCTATCCAGTTTAAACCGGTTCTATCCGGTTCTATCCGGTTTAAACCGGTTTAAACCGGTATTATCTGGTTTAAACTGGTTCAATCCCGTTTTATCCGGTTGAAATCGGTTTAACCGGTTCAATCCGGTTTAAACCGGTTCTATCCGGTTCTATCCGGTTTAAACCTGTTTAAATCGGTTCAATCTGGTTTTATCCGGTTTAAACTGGTTCGATCCGGTTCTATCCGGTTTAAAGAGGTTTAAACTAGTTCAATCCTATTTTATCCCGTTTAAACCGGTTCAATCCGGTTCTTTCTGGTTTAAACCGGTTCTATCCGGTTCTATCCGGTTTAAACGGGAATAAACCGGTTCAATCCGGTTCTATCCGGTTTAAACAGGTTGTAACCGGCTCAATCCGGTTCTTTCCGGTTTAAACCGGTTCAATCGGGTTCTATCCGGTTTAAACCGGTTTAAACAGGTTCAATACGGTGCTATCCGGTTTAAACAGGTTCAATCCGGTTTTATCCGTTTTAAACCGGTTCAATTCGGTTTTATCTGTTTTAAACAGGTTCAATCCGGTTTTATCCGGTTTAACCCGGTTTCAATCGGTTTTATCTGGTTTAAACTGGTTCAATCTGGTTTTATCCGGTTGAAACTGGTTTAACCGGTTCAATCCATTTTTATCCGGTTTGAACCGGTTCAATCCGGTTCTATCCAGCTTAAACCGGTTTTAACCGGTTCAATCCGGTTTTATCTGTTTTAAACCGGTTCTATCCGGTTCTTTCCGGTTTAAACCGGTTTAAACCGGTTCAATCCGGTTCTATCCGGTTTAAACAGCTTTTAACAGGTTCAATCCGGTTCAATCTGGTTCTATCCGGTTCAAAGAGGTTTAAACTGGTTCAATCCGGTTCTATCCGGTTTAAACCGGTTTGAACCGGTTCAATCCGGTTGTATCCGGCTTAAACCGGTTCAATCCAGGTCTATCCGGTTTAAACCGGTTTAAACCGGTTCAATACAGTTCTATCCGGTTTAAACCGGTTCAGTCCGGATCTATCTGATTTAAACCGGTTTAAACCGGTTCAATCCGGTTCAATCCGGTTCTATCCCGTTTAAAACGGTTCAATCCGGTTCTATCCAGTATAAACCGGATCAATCCGGTTCTTTCCGGTTCTATCCGGTTTAAACCGGTTTAAACCGGTTCTATGCGGTTTAAACCGTTTCAATCCAGTTCTATCCGGTTTAAACCGGTTCAATCCAGTTCTATCCGGTATAAACCGGTTTAAACCTGTTCAATCCGGTTCTATCCGGTTTAAACCGGTTCAATCCGCTTCTATCCGGTTTAAACCGGTTTAAACCTGTTCTATCCGGTTTTAACCGGTTCAATCCGGTTCTATCCGGTTTAAACAGTTTTAAACCGGTTCTATCCGGTTCTATCCGGTTTAAACTGGTTTAAACCGGTTCAATCGGTTTTATCTGGTTTAAACTGGTTAAATCCTGTTTTATCCCGTTGAAACCGGTTTAACTGGTTCAATCCGGTTTTATCCGTTTTAAACTGGTTCTATCTGGTTCTATCCAGTTTAAACCAGTTTAAACTGGTTCAATCTGGTTTTATCCGGTTTAAACCGGTTCAATCCTGTTCTACCCGGTTTAAACAGGTTTAAGCCGGATCAATCCGGTTTTATCCGGTTTAAACCGGTTCAATCCGGATCAATCCGGTTTTATCCGGTTCAAACCGGTTGAATCCGGTTCTATCCGGTTTAAACCGGATTAAACCAGTTCAATCCGGATCTATCCAGTTTAAACCGGTTCTATCCGGTTCTATCCGGTTCAAACAGGTTTAAACCGGTTCTATCCGGTTCTATCTGTTTTAAACCGGTTCAATCCGGTTTTATCCGGTTTAAACCGGTTCTATCCGGTTCTATCCGGTTTAAACCGGTTTAATCCGGTTCAATCCGGTTTTATCCGGTTTAAACCGGTTGATTCCGGTTCTATCCGGTTTAAACCGGTTTAAACCGGTTCAATCCGGTTCTATCCGGTTAAAACCGATTTAAACCGGTTCAATCCGGTTTTATCCGGTTTAAACCAGTTCTACCTGGTTCTATCCAGTTTCAACCTGTTTAATCTGGTTCAATCCTGTTTTATCCAGTTTAAACCGGTTCAATCCGGTTCTATCCGGTTTAAACCGGTTCCGTCCGGTTCTATCCGGTTCAAACCGGTTCAATCCGGTTCCAACCGGTTTAAACCGTTTCAATCCGGTTCTGTCAGGTTTAAACCAGTTTGACCCGGTTCAATCCAGTTCTATCCGGTTTAAACCAGTTTAAACCGGTTCAAACCGTTTCTATCTGGTTTAAACCGGTTTACTCCAGTTCTATCCGGTATAAACTGGTTTAAACCGGGTCAATCCGGTTCTACCCGGTTGTATCCGGTTAAAACCGGTTCAATCCAATTTTATCCGGTTTAAACCAGTTCTATCTGGTTCTATCCAGTTTAAACCTGTTTAATCCGGTTCAATCCGGTTTTATCCAGTTTAAACCACTTGAATCCGGTTCTATCCGGTTAAAACCGGTTTAAACCGGTTCAATCCGTTTCTGTCCGGTTTAAACTGGTTTAACCCGGTTCAATCCGGTTCTATCCGGTTTAAACCGGTTTAAACCGGTTCAATCTGGTTCTATCTGGTTTAAACCAGTTCACTCCGGTTCTATCCAGTTTAAACTGGTTTAAACCGGTTCAATCCGGATCTATCGAGTTGTATCCGGTTTAAAAAGGTTCAATCCGGTTCTCTCCGGTTTAAACAGGTTTAAACCTGTTCTATCCGGTTTAAACCGGTTCAATCCGGTTTAATCCGGTTTAAACCAGATCCTTCCGGTTCTATCCGATTTAAACCGTTTTAAACTGTTCTATCCAGTTTAAACCGGTTCTATCCGGTTCTATCCGGTTTAAACCGGTTTAAACTGTTCTATCCAGTTTAAACCGGTTCTATCCGGTTCTATCCGGTTTAAACCGGTTTAAAACGGTATTATCTGTTTTAAACTGGTTCAATCCCGTTTTATCCGGTTGAAATCGGTTTAACCGGTTCAATCCGGTTTAAACCGGTTCTATCCGGTTCTATCCGGTTTAAACCTGTTTAAATCGGTTCAATCTGGTTTTATCCGGTTTAAACTGGTTCGATCCGGTTCTATCCGGTTTAAAGAGGTTTAAACTAGTTCAATCCGGTTTTATGCAGTTTAAACCGGTTCAATCCGGTTCTTTCTGGTTTAAACCGGTTCTATCCGGTTCTATCCGGTTTAAACGGGAATAAACCGGTTCAATCCGGTTCTGTCCGGTTTAAACAGGTTGAAACCGGCTCAATCCGGTTCTTTCCGGTTTAAACCAGTTCAATCGGGTTCTATCCGGTTTAAACCGGTTTAAACAGGTTCAATAAGGTGCTATCCGGTTTAAACAGGTTCAATCCGGTTTTATCCGTTTTAAACCGGTTCAATTCGGTTTTATCTGTTTTAAACTGGTTCAATCCGGTTTTATCCGGTTTAAACCGGTTCAATCGGTTTTATCTGGTTTAAACTGGTTCAATCTGGTTTTATCCGGTTGAAACTGGTTTAACTGGTTCAATCCATTTTTATCCGATTTGAACCGGTTCTATCCGGTTCTATCCAGCTTAAACCGGTTTTAACCGGTTCAATCCGGTTTTATCTGGTTTAAACCGGTTCTATCCGGTTCTTTCCGGTTTAAACCGTTTTAAACCAGTTCAATCCGGTTGTATCCGGTTTAAACAGCTTTAAACTGTTTCAATCCGTTTCAATCCGGTTCTATCCAGTTCAAACAGGTTTAAACTGGTTCAATCCGGTTCGATCCGGTTGTATCCGGCTTAAACCGGTTCTATCCGGGTCTATCCGGTTTAAACCGGTTTAAACCGGTTCAATACAGTTCTATCCGGTTTAAACCGGTTCAATCCGGATCTATCTGATTTAAACCGGTTTAAACCGGTTCAATCCGGTTCAATCCGGTTCTATCCGGTTTAAAACGGTTCAATCCGGTTCTATCCAGTATAAACCGGTTCAATCCGGTTCTTTCCGGTTCTATCCGGTTTAAACCGGTTTAAACCGGTTCTATGCGGTTTAAACCGTTTCAATCCAGTTCTATCCGGTTTAAACCGGTTCAATCCGGTTCTATCCGGTATAAACCGGTTTAAACCTGTTCAATCCAGTTCTATCCGGTTTAAACCGGTTCAATCCGCTTCTATCCGGTTTAAACCGGTTTAAACCTGTTCTATCCGGTTTTAACCGGTTCAATCCGGTTCTATCCGGTTTAAACAGTTTTAAACCGGTTCTATCCGGTTCTATCCGGTTTAAACCGGTTTAAACCGGTTCAATCGGTTTTATCTGGTTTAAACTGGTTAAATCCTGTTTTATCCCGTTGAAACCGGTTTGACCGGTTCAATCCGGTTTTATCCGGTTTAACTGGTTCTATCTGGTTCTATCCAGTTTAAACCAGTTTAAACCGGTTCAATCTGGTTTTATCCGGTTTAAACCGGTTCAATCCTGTTCTACCCGGTTTAAACAGGTTTAAGCCGGATCAATCCGGTTTTATCCGGTTTAAACCGGTTCAATCCGGATCAATCCGGTTTTATCTGGTTCAAACCGGTTGAATCCGGTTCTATCCGGTTTAAACCGGATTAAACCAGTTCAATCCGGATCTATCCAGTTTAAACCGGTTCTATCCGGTTCTATCCGGTTCAAACAGGTTTAAACCGGTTCTATCCGGTTCTATCTGGTTTAAACCGGTTCAATCCGGTTTTATCCGGTTTAAACCGGTTGAATCCGGTTCTATCCGGTTTAAACCGGTTTAAACCGGTTCAATCCTGTTCTATCCGGTTAAAACCGGTTTAAACCGGTTCAATCCGGTTTTATCCGATTTAAACCAGTTCTACCCGGTTCTATCCAGTTTCAACCTGTTTAATCCGGTTCAATCAGGTTTTATCCGGTTTAAACCGGTTCAATCCGGTTCTATCCGGTTTAAACCGGTTCCGTCCGGTTCTATCCGGTTTAAACAGGTCTAAACCAGTTCAATCCGGTTCTATCCAGTTTAAACCGGTTCAATCCGGTTCTGTCCGGTTTAAACCCGTTTAACCCGGTTCAATCCAGTTTCAACCTGTTTATTCCGGTTCAATCCGGTTTTATCCAGTTTAAACCGGCTCAATCCGGTTCTATCTGGTTTAAACCGGTTTACTCCAGTTCTATCCAGTTTAAACTGGTTTAAACCGGGTCAATCCGTTTCTATCCGGTTGTATCCGGTTTAAACCGGTTCAATCTGGTTCTATCCTTTTTAAACCGTTTTAAACCTGTTCTATCCGATTTAAACCGGTACAATCCGGTTCTATCCGGTTTAAACAGGTTTAAACAGGTTCTATCCGGTTTAAACCGCTTCAATCCGGTTTTATCCGGTTTAAACCAGTTCCTTCCGGTTCTATCCGATTTAAACCTGTTTAATCCGGTTCAATACGGATTTGTCCGGTTTAAACAGGTTCAATCTGGTTCTATCCGGTTTAAACCGGTTCAGTCCGGTTCTATGCGGATTAAACCGATTTAAACCGGTTCAATCCGGTACTATCTGGTTTCAACCGGTTCAATCCGGTTGTATCCGGTTTAAACCGGTTTAAACTGGTTCAATCCAGTTCTATCCGGTTGTATCCGGTTTAAACCGGTTCAATCCGGTTCTATCCGGTTTAAACCGGTTTAAACTGTTCTATCCGGTTAAAACCGGTTCTATCCGGTTCTATCCAGTTTAAACCGGTTTAAACCGGTTCAATTGGTTTTATCTGGTTTAACCTGGCTCAATCCCGTTTTACCCGGTTGAAACCGGTTTAACCGGTTCAATCCGGTTTAAAACGGTTCTATCCGGTTCTATCCGGTTTAAACCTGTTTAAATCGTTTCAATCCGGTTCTATAGGGTTTAAACAGGTTTAAACCGGTTCTATCCGGTTCTGTCCGGTTTTAAACGGGAATAAACCGGTTCAATCGGGTTCTATCCGGTTTAAACCGGTTTAAACAGGTTCAATACGGTGCTATCCGGTTTAAACAGGTTCAATCCGGTTTTATCCGTTTTAAACCGGTTCAATTCGGTTTTATCTGTTTTAAACAGGTTCAATCGGGTTTTATCCGGTTTAAACCAGTTCAATCGGTTTTATCTGGTTTAAACTGGTTCAATCCGGTGTTATTCGGTTGAAACCGGTTTAGACGGTTCAATCCGGTTTTATCCGGTTTAAACCGGTTCTATCTGGTTCTATCCGGTTTAAACCAGTTTAAACCGGTTCAATCTGGTTTTATCCGGTTTAAACCGGTTCAATCCGGTTCTACACGGTTTAAACAGGTTTAAACCGTTTCAATCCGGTTCTATCCGGTTTAAACCGGTTCAATGCGGTTCAATCTGGTTCTATCCGGTTTAAACCGGTTCAATCCGGTTCTATCCGGTTTAAAGCGGTTTAAACCTGTTCAATCCGGTTCTATCCGGTTTAAACCGGTTCAATCCGCTTCTATCCGGTTTAAACCGGTTAAAACCAGTTCAATCTGTTTCTATCTGGTTTAAACCGGTTCACTCCGGTTCTATCTGGTTTAAACTGGTTTAAAACGGTTCAATCCGGTTCTATCCGGTTGTATCCGGTTTTAACCGGTTCAATCCGGTTCTATCCGGTTTAAACAGGTTTTAACCTGTTCTATCCGGTTTTAACCGGTTCAATCCGGATCTATCCGGTTTAAACAGTTTTAAACCGGTTCTATCCTGTTTAAACCGGTTTAAACCGGTTCAATCATTTTTATCTGGTTTAAACACGTTCAATCCTGTTTTATCCCGTTCAAACCAGTTTAACCGGTTCAATCCGGTTTTATCCGGTTTAAACCGGTTCTATCTTGTTCTATCCAGTTTAAACCAGTTTAAACCGGTTCAATCTGGTTTTATCCGGTTTAAACCGGTTCAATCCGGTTCTACCCGTTTTAAACAGGTTTAAACAGGTTCAATCCGGTTTTATCCAGTTTAAACTGGTTCAATACGGATCAATCCGGTTTTATCCGGTTTAAACCGGTTCAATCCGGTTCTATCCGGTTTAAACCGGTTTAAACCGGTTCAATCCGGATCTATCCGTCTTAAACCGGTTCTATCCGGTTCAAACCGGTTTAATCCGGTTCAATCCGGTTTTATCTGGTTTAAACCGGTTGAATCCGGTTCTATCCGGTTTAAACCGGTTTCAACCGGTTCAATCCGGATCTATCCGGTTGTATCCGGTTTAAAACGGTTCAATCCGGTTCTATCCGGTTTAAACAGGTTTAAACCTGTTCTATCTGGTTTAAAACGGTTCAACCCGGTTTTATCCGGTTTAAACCAGTTCCTTCCGGTTCTATCCGATTTAAACCTGTTTAAGCCGGTTCAATACGGTTTTGTCCGGTTTAAACCGATTTAAACCGGTTCAATCCGGTTCTATCTGGTTTAAACCGGTTCAATCCGGTTCTATCCGGTTTAAACCGTTTTAAACCGGTTCAATCCAGTTCTATCCGGTTGTGTCCGGTTTAAACCGGTTCAATCCGGATCTATCCGGTTGTATCCGGTTTAAAACGGTTCAATCGGTTTTACCTGGTTTAAACTGGTTTAAACTGGTTCAATGCGGTGTTATCCGGTTGAAACCGGTTTAACCGGTTCAATCCGGTTTTATCCGGTTTAAACCGGTTCTATCCGGTTCTATCCGGTTTAAACCAGTTTAAACCGGTTCAATCTGGTTCTATCCGGTTTAAACCGGTTCAATCTGTTTCTACTCGGTTGAAACAGGTTTAAACCGTTTCAATGCGGTTTTATCCGGTTTAAACCGGTTCAATCCGGTTCTATCTGGTTTAAACCGGTTTAAACTGGTTCAATCCGGTTCTATCCAGTTTAAACCGGTTCTATCCGTTTCTATCCAGTTTAAACCGGTTTAAACCGGTTCTATCCAGTTCTATCCGGTTTAAACCTGTTTAAATCGGTTCAATCTGGTTTTATCCGGTTTAAACTGGTTCGATCCGGTTCTATCCGGTTTAAAGAGGTTTAAACTAGTTCAATCCGGTTTTATCCAGTTTAAACCGGTTCAATCCGGTTCTTTCTGGTTTAAACCGGTTCTATCCGGTTCTATCCGGTTTAAACGGGAATAAACCGGTTCAATCCGGTTCTATCCGGTTTAAACAGGTTTAAACCGGCTCAATCCGGTTCTATCCGGTTTAAACCGGTTCAATCGGGTTCTATCCGGTTTAAACCGGTTTAAACAGGTTCAATACGGTGCTATCCGGTTTAAACAGGTTCAATCCGGTTTTATCCGGTTTAAACCGGTTCAATTCGGTTTTATCTGTTTTAAACTGGTTCAATCCGGTTTTATCCGGTTTAAACCGGTTCAATCGGTTTTATCTGGTTTAAACTGGTTCAATCTGGTTTTATCCGGTTGAAACTGGTTTAACCGGTTCAATCCATTTTTATCCGGCTTGAACCGGTTCTATCCGGAACTATCCAGCTTAAACCGGTTTGAACCGGTTCAATCCGGTTTTATCTGGTTTAAACCAGTTCTATCCGGTTCTTTCCGGTTTAAACCGGTTTAAACCGGTACAATCCGGTTCTATCCGGTTTAAACAGCTTTAAACTGGTTCAATCCGGTTCAATCCCATTCTATCCGGTTTAAACAGGTTTAAACTGGTTCAATCCGGTTCTATCCGGTTTAAACCGGATTGAACCAGTTCAATCCGGTTGTATCCGGCTTAAACCGGTTCAATCCGGGTCTATCCGGTTTAAACCGGTTTAAACCGGTTCAATACGGTTCTATCCGGTTTAAAACCGGTTCAATCCGGATCTATCTGATTTAAAACGGTTTAAACCGGTTCAATCCGGTTCAATCTGGTTCTATCCGGTTTAAAACGGTTCAATCCGGTTCTATCCAGTATAAACCGGTTCAATCCGGTTCTTTCCGGTTCTATCCGGTTTAAACCGGTTTAAACTGGTTCAATCCGGATCTATCCGGTTTAAACCGGTTTAAACCGGTTCTATGCGGTTTAAAACCGTTTCAATCCAGTTCTATGCGGTTCTATCCGGTGTAAACCGGTTCAATCCGGTTCTATTCGCTTTAAACCGGTTCAATCCGGTTCTATCCGGTTCTATCCGGTTTTAACCGGTTTAAACTGGTTCAATCCGGTTCTATCCGGTTTAAACAGGTTCTATTGAGTTCTATCCGGTTTAAACAGGTTGAAACCGATTCAATCCGTTTTTATCCGGTTTAAACCGGTTCAATCCGTTACGATCCGGTTTAAACTGGTTTAAACCGGTTCTATACGGTTCTATCCGGTTTAAACAGGTTTAAACCGATTCAATCCGTTTTTATCCGGTTTAAACCGGTTCTATCCGGTTCTATCCGGTTTAAACCGGTTGAAACCCGTTCATTCCGGTTTTATCTGGTTTAAACTGGTTCAATCCGGTTTTATCCGGTTGAATCTGGTTTAAACCGCTTCAATCCAGTTTTATCCGGTTTGAACCGGTTCTATCCGGTTCTATCCAGTTTAAACCGGTTTAAACCGGTTCCATCCGGTTTTCTCCAGTTTTAAACTGGTTTAAACCGGTTCATTCCGTTTTTATCCGGTTTAAACCTGTTTAAACCGGTTCAATCCGGTTGTATCCGGTTTAATCCGGTTCAATCCGGTTTTATCCGGTTTAAACCAGTTCTATCCGGTTCTATCCGGTTTAAACCTGTTTAATCCGGTTCAATCCGGTTTTATCCGCTTTAAACCGGTTCAATCCGGTTCTATCTGGTTTAAACCGGTTTCAACCGATTCAATCCGGTTCTATCCGGTTAAAACCGGTTTAATCCAGTTCTATCCGGTTTAAACAGGTTTAACCCGGTTGAATCCGGTTCTATCCGGTTTAAACCGGTTTAAACCGGTTCAATCCGGTTCTATCTGGTTTAAACCGGTTCAATCCTGTTCTATCCGGTTGTATCCGGTTTAAACCGGTTCAATCCGGTTCTATCCGGTTTAAACCGGTTTCAACCTGTTCTATCCGGTTTAATCCGGTTTAATCCGGTTCTATCCGGTTTAAACAGGTTTAAACCGGTTCTATCCGGTTTAATCCGGTTTCAACCGGTTCAATCGGTTTTATCTGGTTTAAACTGGTTCAATGCGGTGTTATCCGGTTGAAACCGGTTTAACCGGTTCAATCCGGTTTTATCCAGTTTAAACCGGTTCTATCCGGTTTAAACCAGTTTAAACCTGTTCAATCTGGTTCTATCCGTTTTAAACCGGTTCAATCCGGTTCTACTCGGTTTAAACAGGTTTATACCGTTTCAATCCAGTTTTATCCGGTTTTAAACCGGTTCAATCCGGTTCTATCCGTTTTAAACCGGTTCAATCCGGATCTATCCGATATAAACCGGTTTAAACCGGTTCAATCCTGTTCTATCCGGTTCTATCCGGTTTAAACTGGTTTAAACCGATTCAATCCGTTTTTATCCGGTTTAAAACCGGTTCAATCCGTTGCGATCCGGTTTAAACTGGTTTAAACCGGTTCTATACGGTTCTATCCGGTTTAAAACAGGTTTAAACCGATTCAATCCGTTTTTATCCGGTTTTAAACCGGTTCTATCCGGTTCTATCCGGTTTAAACCGGTTGAAACCGGTTCAATCCGGTTTTATCTGGTTTAAACTGGTTCAATCCGGTTTTATCCAGTTGAAACTGGTTTAACCGCTTCAATCCAGTTTTATCCGGTTTGAACCGGTTCTATCCGGTTCTATCCGGTTTAAACAGGTTTAAACCTGTTCTATCTGGTTTAAAACGGTTCAACCCGGTTTTATCCGGTTTAAACCAGTTCCTTCCGGTTCTATCCGATTTAAACCTGTTTAAGCCGGGTCAATACGGTTTTGTCCGGTTTAAACCGATTTAAACCGGTTCAATCCGGTTCTATCTGGTTTAAACCGGTTCAATCCGGTTCTATCCGGTTTAAACCGTTTTAAAACCGGTTCAATCCAGTTCTATCCGGTTGTGTCCGGTTTAAACCGGTTCAATCCGGTTCTATCGGGTTTAAACCGTTTTAAACTGTTCTATCGAGTTTAAACCGGTTCTATCCGGTTCTTTCCGGTTTAAACCGGTTTTAAACCGGTTCAATCCGGTTTTATCCGGTTTAAACCAGTTCTATCCAGTTCTATCCGGTTTAAACCTGTTTAATCCGGTTCAATCCGGTTTTATCCGCTTTAAACCGGTTCAATCCGGTTCTATCTGGTTTAAGCCGGTTTCAACCGGTTCAATCCGGTTCTATCCGGTTTAAACCGGTTCAATACAGTTCTATCCGGTATAAACAGGTTTAACCCGTTTTAATCCGGTTTAAACCGGTTTAAACTGGTTTAAACCGGTTCAATCCGGTTCTATCTGGTTTAAACCGGTTCAATCCTGTTCTATCCAGTTGTATCCGGTTTAAACCGGTTCAATCCGGTTCTATCCGGTTTAAACCGGTTTCAACCTGTTCTATCCGGTTGAAACCGGTTCAATCCGGTTCTATCCGGTTTAAAAAGGTTTAAACCGGTTCTATCCGGTTTAAACCGGTTTCAACCGGTTCAATCGGTTTTAACTGGTTTAAACTGGTTCAATGCGGTGTTATCCGGTTGAAACCGGTTTAACCGGTTCAATCCGGTTTTATCCGGTTTAAACCGGTTCTATCCGGTTCTATCCGGTTTAAACCAGTTTAAACCGGTTCAATCTGGTTCTATCCGGTTTAAACCGGTTCAATCTGTTTCTACTCGGTTGAAACAGGTTTAAACCGTTTCAATCCGGTTTTATCCGGTTTAAACCGGTTCAATCCGGTTCTATCCGGTTTAAACCGGTTTAAACCGGTTCAGTCCGGTTCTATCCAGTTTAAACCGGTTCTATCCGTTTCTATCCAGTTTAAACCGGTTTAAACCGGTTCTATCCGTTTCTATCCGGTTTAAACCGGTTCAATCCGGTTTTATCCGGTTTAAAACGGTTCAATCCGGTTCTATCCATTTTAAACCGGTTTAAACCAGTTCAATCCGGTTTTATCCAGTTAAAACCGGTTCAATCCGGTTTTATCCGGTTTAAACCAGTTCTATCTGGTTCTATCCAGTTTAAACCTGTTTAATCCGGTTCAATCCGGTTTTATCCATTTTAAACCACTTGAATCCGGTTCTATCCGCTTTAAACCGGTTTAAACCGGTTCAATCCGGTTCTGTCCGGTTTAAACCGGTTTAACCCGGTTCAATCCGGTTCTATCCGGTTTAAACCGGTTTAAACCGGTTCAATCAAGTTTATACCGGTTTAAACCGGTACAATCTGGTTCTATCTGGTTTAAACCGGTTCACTCTGTTTCTATCCGGTTTAAACTGGTTTTAAACCGGTTCAATCCGGATCTATCCGGTTGTATCCGGTTTAAAACGGTTCAATCCGGTTTAAACAGGTTTAAACCTGTTCTATCCGGTTTAAACCGGTTCAATCCGGTTTTATCCGGTTTAAACCAGTTTCTTCCGGTTCTATCCGATTTAAACCTGTTTAAGCCGGTTCAATACGGTTTTGTCCGGTTTCAACCGGTTCAATCCGGTTCTATCCGGTTTAAACCGGTTCTATCCGTTTCTATCCAGTTTAAACCGGTTTAAACCGGTTCAATCCGGTTTTATCCGGTTAAAACTGGTTCAATCCGGTTTTATCCGTTTTAAACCAGTTCTATCTGGTTCTATCCAGTTTAAACCTGTTTAATCCGGTTCAATCCAGTTTTATCCGTTTTAAACCACTTGAATCCGGTTCTATCCGGTTCAAACTGGTTTAAACCGGTTCAATCCAGTTCTGTCCGGTTTAAACCGGTTTAACCCGGTTCAATCCGGTTCTATCCGGTTTAAACCGGTTCAATCCGGTTTATACCGGTTTAAACCGGTTCAATCTGGTTCTATCTGGTTTAAGCCGGTTTCAACCGGTTCAATCCGGTTCTATCTGGTTTAAACCGGTTCAATCCTGTTCAATCCGGTTTTTATCCGCTTTAAACCGGTTCAATCCGGTTCTATCTGGTTTAAGCCGGTTTCAACCGGTTCAATCCGGTTCTATCTGGTTTAAACCGGTTCAATCCTGTTCTATCCGGTTGTATCCGGTTTAAACCGGTTCAATCCGGTTCTATCCGGTTTAAACCGGTTTCAACCGGTTCAATCCGTTTTAACTGGTTTAAACTGGTTTAAACTGGTTCAATGCGGTGTTATCCGGTTGAAACCGGTTTAACCGGTTCAATCCGGTTTTATCCGGTTTAAACCGGTTCTATCCGGTTCTATCCGGTTTAAACCAGTTTAAACCGGTTCAATCCTGTTCTATCCGGTTGTATCCGGTTTAAAGCGGTTCAATCCGGTTCTATCCGGTTTAAACCGGTTTCAACCGGTTCAATCGGTTTTAACTGGTTTAAACTGGTTTAAACTGGTTCAATGCGGTGTTATCCGGTTGAAACCGGTTTAACCGGTTCAATCCGGTTTTATCCGGTTTAAACCGGTTCTATCCGGTTCTATCCGGTTTAAACCAGTTTAAACCGGTTCAATCTGGTTCTATCCGGTTTAAACCGGTTCAATCTGTTTCTACTCGGTTGAAACAGGTTTAAACCGTTTCAATCCGGTTTTATCCGGTTTAAACCGGTTCAATCCGGTTCTATCCGGTTTAAACCGGTTTAAACTGGTTCAATCCGGTTCTATCCGGTTTAAACCGGTTTAAACCGGTTCAATCAAGTTTATACCGGTTTAAACCGGTACAATCTGGTTCTATCTGGTTTAAACCGGTTCACTCTGTTTCTATCCGGTTTAAACTGGTTTAAACCGGTTCAATCCGGATCTATCCGGTTGTATCCGATTTAAAACGGTTCAATCCGGTTTAAACAGGTTTAAACCTGTTCTATCCGGTTTTAAACCGGTTCAATCCGGTTTTATCCGGTTTAAACCAGTTTCTTCCGGTTCTATCCGATTTAAACCTGTTTAAGCCGGTTCAATACGGTTTTGTCCGGTTTCAACCGGTTCAATCCGGTTCTATCCGGTTTAAACCGGTTCTATCCGTTTCTATCCAGTTTAAACCGGTTTAAACCGGTTCAATCCGGTTTTATCCGGTTAAAACTGGTTCAATCCGGTTTTATCCGTTTTAAACCAGTTCTATCTGGTTCTATCCAGTTTAAACCTGTTTAATCCGGTTCAATCCAGTTTTATCCGTTTTAAACCACTTGAATCCGGTTCTATCCGGTTCAAACTGGTTTAAACCGGTTCAATCCAGTTCTGTCCGGTTTAAACCGGTTTAACCCGGTTCAATCCGGTTCTATCCGGTTTAAACCGGTTCAATCCGGTTTATACCGGTTTAAACCGGTTCAATCTGGTTCTATCTGGTTTAAGCCGGTTTCAACCGGTTCAATCCGGTTCTATCTGGTTTAAACCGGTTCAATCCTGTTCAATCCGGTTTTATCCGCTTTAAACCGGTTCAATCCGGTTCTATCTGGTTTAAGCCGGTTTCAACCGGTTCAATCCGGTTCTATCTGGTTTAAACCGGTTCAATCCTGTTCTATCCGGTTGTATCCGGTTTAAACCGGTTCAATCCGGTTCTATCCGGTTTAAACCGGTTTCAACCGGTTCAATCCGTTTTAACTGGTTTAAACTGGTTTAAACTGGTTCAATGCGGTGTTATCCGGTTGAAACCGGTTTAACCGGTTCAATCCGGTTTTATCCGGTTTAAAACCGGTTCTATCCGGTTCTATCCGGTTTAAACCAGTTTAAACCGGTTCAATCCTGTTCTATCCGGTTGTATCCGGTTTAAACCGGTTCAATCCGGTTCTATCCGGTTTAAACCGGTTTCAACCGGTTCAATCGGTTTTAACTGGTTTAAACTGGTTTAAACTGGTTCAATGCGGTGTTATCCGGTTGAAACCGGTTTAACCGGTTCAATCCGGTTTTATCCGGTTTTAAACCGGTTCTATCCGGTTCTATCCGGTTTAAACCAGTTTAAACCGGTTCAATCTGGTTCTATCCGGTTTAAACCGGTTCAATCTGTTTCTACTCGGTTGAAACAGGTTTAAACCGTTTCAATCCGGTTTTATCCGGTTTAAACCGGTTCAATCCGGTTCTATCCGGTTTAAACCGGTTTAAACCGGTTCAATCCGGTTCTATCCAGTTTAAACCGGTTCTATCCGTTTCTATCCAGTTTAAACCGGTTTAAACCGGTTCTATCCGGTTCTATCCGGTTTAAACCGGTTCAATCCGGTTTTATCCGGTTTAAAACGGTTCAATCCGGTTCTATCCATTTTAAACCGGTTTAAACCGGTTCAATCCGGTTCTATCCAGTTTAAACCGGTTCGATCCGTTTCTATCCAGTTTAAACCGGTTTAAACCGGTTCTATCCGGTTCTATCCGGTTTAAACCGGTTCAATCTGGTTTTATCCGGTTTAAACTGGTTCGATCCGGTTCTATCCGGTTTAAAGAGTTTTAAACTAGTTCAATCCGATTTTATCCAGTTTAAACCGGTTCAATCCGGTTCTTTCTGGTTTAAACCGGTTCTATCCGGTTTTATCCGGTTTAAACCGGTTTAAACCGGTTCAGTCCGGTTCTATCCAGTTTAAACCGGTTCTATCCGTTTCTATCCAGTTTAAACCGGTTTAAACCGGTTCTATCCGTTTCTATCCGGTTTAAACCGGTTCAATCCGGTTTTATCCGGTTTAAAACGGTTCAATCCGGTTCTATCCATTTTAAACCGGTTTAAACCAGTTCAATCCGGTTTTATCCAGTTAAAACCGGTTCAATCCGGTTTTATCTGGTTTAAACCAGTTCTATCTGGTTCTATCCAGTTTAAACCTGTTTAATCCGGTTCAATCCGGTTTTATCCATTTTAAACCACTTGAATCCGGTTCTATCCGCTTTAAACCGGTTTAAACCGGTTCAATCCGGTTCTGTCCGGTTTAAACCGGTTTAACCCGGTTCAATCCGGTTCTATCCGGTTTAAACCGGTTTAAACCAGTTCAATCAAGTTTATACCGGTTTAAACCGGTACAATCTGGTTCTATCTGGTTTAAACCGGTTCACTCTGTTTCTATCCGGTTTAAACTGGTTTAAACCGGTTCAATCCGGATCTATCCGGTTGTATCCGGTTTAAAACGGTTCAATCCGGTTTAAACAGGTTTAAACCTGTTCTATCCGGTTTAAACCGGTTCAATCCGGTTTTATCCAGTTTAAACCAGTTTCTTCCGGTTCTATCCGATTTAAACCTGTTTAAGCCGGTTCAATACGGTTTTGTCCGGTTTCAACCGGATCAATCCGGTTCTATCCGGTTTAAACCGGTTCTATCCGTTTCTATCCGGTTTAAACCGGTTTAAACCGGTTCAATCCGGTTTTATCCGGTTAAAACCGGTTCAATCCGGTTTTATCCGTTTTAAACCAGTTCTATCTGGTTCTATCCAGTTTAAACCTGTTTAATCCGGTTCAATCCAGTTTTATCCGTTTTAAACCACTTGAATCCGGTTCTATCCGGTTCAAACTGGTTTAAACCGGTTCAATCCAGTTCTGTCCGGTTTAAACCGGTTTAACCCGGTTCAATCCGGTTCTATCCGGTTTAAACCGGTTTAAACCGGTTCAATCCGGTTTATACGGGTTTAAACCGGTTCAATCTGGTTCTATCTGGTTTAAGCCGGTTTCAACCGGTTCAATCCGGTTCTATCTGGTTTAAACCGGTTCAATCCTGTTCAATCCGGTTTTATCCGCTTTAAACCGGTTCAATCCGGTTCTATCTGGTTTAAGCCGGTTTCAACCGGTTCAATCCGGTTCTATCTGGTTTAAACCGGTTCAATCCTGTTCTATCCGGTTGTATCCGGTTTAAACCGGTTCAATCCGGTTCTATCCGGTTTAACCCGGTTTCAACCGGTTCAATCGGTTTTAACTGGTTTAAACTGGTTTAAACTGGTTCAATGCGGTGTTATCCAGTTGAAACCGGTTTAACCGGTTCAATCCGGTTTTATCCGGTTTAAACCGGTTCTATCCGGTTCTATCCGGTTTAAACCAGTTTAAACCGGTTCAATCTGGTTCTATCCGGTTTAAACCGGTTCAATCTGTTTCTACTCGGTTGAAACAGGTTTAAACCGTTTCAATCCGGTTTTATCCGGTTTAAACCGGTTCAATCCGGTTCTATCCGGTTTAAACCGGTTTAAACCGGTTCAATCCGGTTCTATCCAGTTTAAACCGGTTCTATCCGTTTCTATCCAGTTTAAACCGGTTTAAACCGGTTCTATCCGGTTCTATCCGGTTTAAACCGGTTCAATCCGGTTTTATCCGGTTTAAAACGGTTCAATCCGGTTCTATCCATTTTAAACCGGTTTAAACCGGTTCAATCCGGTTCTATCCAGTTTAAACCGGTTCTATCCGTTTCTATCCAGTTTAAACCGGTTTAAACCGGTTCTATCCGGTTCTATCCGGTTTAAACCGGTTCAATCTGGTTTAAACCGGTTCTATCCGGTTCTATCCGGTTTAAACGGGAATAAACCGGTTCAATCCGGTTCTATCCGGTTTAAACAGGTTGTAACCGGCTCAATCCGGTTCTTTCCGGTTTAAACCGGTTCAATCGGGTTCTATCCTGTTTAAACCGGTTTAAACAGGTTCAATACGGTGCTATCCGGTTTAAACAGGTTCAATCCGGTTTTATCCGTTTTAAACCGGTTCAATTCGGTTTTATCTGTTTTAAACAGGTTCAATCCGGTTTTATCCGGTTTAAAACCGGTTCAATCGGTTTTATCTGGTTTAAACTGGTTCAATCTGGTTTGATCCGGTTGAAACTGGTTTAACCGGTTCAATCCATTTTTATCCGGTTTGAACCGGTTCTATCCGGTTCTATCCAGCTTAAACCGGTTTTTAACCGGTTCAATCCGGTTTTATCTGGTTTAAACCGGTTCTATCCGGTTCTTTCCGGTTTAAACCGGTTTAAACCGGTTCAATCCGGTTCTATCCGGTTTAAACAGCTTTTAACTGGTTCAATCCGGTTCAATCTGGTTCTATCCGGTTCAAAGAGGTTTAAACTGGTTCAATCCGGTTTAAACGGGTTTGAACCGGTTCAATCCGGTTGTATCCGGCTTAAACCGGTTCAATCCGGGTCTATCCGGTTTAAACCGGTTTAAACCGGTTCAATACAGTTCTATCCGGTTTAAACCGGTTCAATCCGGATCTATCTGATTTAAACCGGTTTAAACCGGTTCAATCCGGTTCAATCCGGTTCTATCCAGTTTAAAACGGTTCAATCCGGTTCTATCCAGTATAAACCGGATCAATCCGGTTCTTTCCGGTTCTATCCGGTTTAAACCAGTTTAAACCGGTTCTATGCGGTTTAAACCATTTCAATCCAGTTCTATCCGGTTTAAACCGGTTCAATCCAGTTCTATCCGGTATAAAACCGGTTTAAACCTGTTCAATCCGGTTCTATCCGGTTTAAACCGGTTCAATCCGCTTCTATCCGGTTTAAACCGGTTTAAACCTGTTCTATCCGGTTTTAACCGGTTCAATCCGGTTCTATCCGGTTTAAACAGTTTTAAACCGGTTCTATCCAGTTCTATCCGGTTTAAACTGGTTTAAACCGGTATAATCGGTTTTATCTGGTTTAAACTGGTTAAATCCTGTTTTATCCCGTTGAAACCGGTTTAACTGGTTCAATCCGGTTTTATCCGTTTTAAACTGGTTCTATCTGGTTCTATCCAGTTTAAACCAGTTTAAACCGGTTCAATCTGGTTTTATCCGGTTTAAACCGGTTCAATCCTGTTCTACCCGGTTTAAACAGGTTTAAGCCGGATCAATCCGGTTTTATCCGGTTTAAACCGGTTCAATCCGGATCAATCCGGTTTTATCCGGTTCAAACCGGTTGAATCCGGTTCTATCTGGTTTAAACCGGATTAAACCAGTTCAATCCGGATCTATCCAGTTTAAACCGGTTCTATCCGGTTCTATCTGGTTCAAACAGGTTTAAACCGGTTCTATCCGGTTCTATCTGTTTTAAACCGGTTCAATCCGGTTTTATCCGGTTTAAACCGGTTCTATCCGGTTCTATCCGGTTTAAACCGGTTTAATCCGGTTCAATCCGGTTTTATCCGGTTTAAACCGGTTGAATCCGGTTCTATCCGGTTTAAACCGGTTCAATCCGGTTCTATTCGGTTAAAACCGGTTTAAACCGGTTCAATCCGGTTTTATCCGGTTTAAACCAGTTCTACCTGTTTCTATCCAGTTTCAACCTGTTTAATCTGGTTCAATCCGGTTTTATCCGGTTTAAACCGGTTCAATCCGGTTCTATCCGGTTTAAACCGGTTCCGTCCGGTTCTATCCTGTTTATACCGGTTTAAACCGGTTCAATCATTTTTATCTGGTTTAAACACGTTCAATCCTGTTTTATCCCGTTCAAACCGGTTTAACCGGTTCAATCCGGTTTTATCCAGTTTAAACCGGTTCTATCTTGTTCTATCCAGTTTAAACCAGTTTAAACCGGTTCAATCTGGTTTTATCCGGTTTAAACCGGTTCAATCCGGTTCTACCCGTTTTAAACAGGTTTAAACCGGTTCAATCCGGTTTTATCCAGTTTAAACTGGTTCAATACGGATCAATCCGGTTTTATCCGGTTTAAACCGGTTCAATCCGGTTCTATCCGGTTTAAACCGGTTTAAACCGGTTCAATCCGGATCTATCCGTCTTAAACCGGTTCTATCCGGTTCAAACCGGTTTAATCCGGTTCAATCCGGTTTTATCTGGTTTAAACCGGTTGAATCCGGTTCTATCCGGTTTAAACCGGTTTCAACCGGTTCAATCCGGATCTATCCGGTTGTATCCGGTTTAAAACGGTTCAATCCGGTTCTATCCGGTTTAAACAGGTTTAAACCTGTTCTATCTGGTTTAAAACGGTTCAACCCGGTTTTATCCGGTTTAAACCAGTTCCTTCCGGTTCTATCCGATTTAAACCTGTTTAAGCCGGTTCAATACGGTTTTGTCCGGTTTAAACCGATTTAAACCGGTTCAATCCGGTTCTATCTGGTTTAAAACCGGTTCAATCCGGTTCTATCCGGTTTAAACCGTTTTAAACCGGTTCAATCCAGTTCTATCCGGTTGTGTCTGGTTTAAACCGGTTCAATCCGGTTCTATCCGGTTTAAACGGTTTAAACTGTTCTATCGAGTTTAAACCGGTTCTATACGGTTCTTTCCGGTTTAAACCGGTTTAAACCGGTTCAATCCGGTTTTATCCGGTTTAAACCAGTTCTATCCGGTTCTATCCGGTTTAAACCTGTTTAATCCGGTTCAATCCGGTTTTATCCGCTTTAAACCGGTTCAATCCGGTTCTATCCGGTTTAAACCGGTTCAATCCAGTTCTATCCGGTTTAAACAGGTTTAACCCAGTTTAATCCGGTTTAAACCGGTTTAAACCGGTTTAAACCGGTTCAATCCGGTTCTATCTGGTTTAAACCGGTTCAATCCTGTTCTATCCGGTTGTATCCGGTTTAAACCGGTTCAATCCGGTTCTATCCGGTTTAAACCGGTTTCAACCGGTTCAATCGGTTTTAACTGGTTTAAACTGGTTTAAACTGGTTCAATGCGGTGTTATCCGGTTGAAACCGGTTTATCCGGTTCAATCCGGTTTTATCCGGTTTAAACCGGTGCAATCCGGTTCTATCCAGTTTAAACCGGTTTAAACCGGTTCTATCCGGTTCTATCTGGTTTAAACCTGTTTAAATCGGTTCAATCAGGTTTTATCCGGTTTAAACTGGTTCGATCCGGTTCTATCCGGTTTAAAGAGGTTTAAACTAGTTCAATCCGGTTTTATCCAGTTTAAATCGGTTTAATCCGGTTCTTTCTGGTTTAAACCGGTTCTATCCGGTTCTATCCGGTTTAAACGGGAATAAACCGGTTCAATCCGGTTCTATCCGGTTTAAACAGGTTTAAACCGGCTCAATCCGGTTCTATCCGGTTTAAACCGGTTCAATCGGGTTCTATCCGGTTTAAACCGGTTTAAACAGGTTCAATACGGTGCTATCTGGTTTAAACAGGTTCAATCCGGTTTTATCCGGTTTAAACCGGTTCAATTCGGTTTTATCTGTTTTAAACTTGTTCAATCCGGTTTTATCCGGTTTAAACCGGTTCAATCGGTTTTATCTGGTTTAAACTGGTTCAATCTGGTTTTATCCGGTTGAAACTGGTTTAACCGGTTCAATCCATTTTTATCCGGTTTGAACCGGTTCTATCCGGAACTATCCAGCTTAAACCGGTTTGAACCGGTTCAATCGGTTTTATCTGGTTTAAACTGGTTCAATCCGGTGTTATTCGGTTGAAACCGGTTTAGACGGTTCAATCCGGTTTTATCCGGTTTAAACCGGTTCTATCTGGTTCTATCCGGTTTAAACCAGTTTAAACCGGTTCAATCTGGTTTTATCCGGTTTAAACCGGTTCAATCCGGTTCTATCCGGTTTAAACCGGTTAAAACCAGTTCAATCTGTTTCTATCTGGTTTAAACCGGTTCACTCCGGTTCTATCTGGTTTAAACTGGTTTAAAACGGTTCAATCCGGTTCTATCCGGTTTAAACCGGTTCAATCCGGTTCTATCCGGTTTAAACAGGTTTTAACCTGTTCTATCCGGTTTTAACCGGTTCAATCCGGATCTATCCGGTTTAAACAGTTTTAAACCGGTTCTATCCTGTTTAAACCGGTTTAAACCGGTTCAATCATTTTTATCTGGTTTAAACTCGTTCAATCCTGTTTTATCCCGTTCAAACCGGTTTAACCGGTTCAATCCGGTTTTATCCGGTTTAAACCGGTTCTATCTTGTTCTATCCAGTTTAAACCAGTTTAAACCGGTTCAATCTGGTTTTATCCGGTTTAAACCGGTTCAATCCGGATCAATCCGGTTTTATCCGGTTTAAACCGGTTCAATCTGGTTCTATTCGGTTTAAACCGGTTTAAACCGGTTCATTCCGGATCTATCCGTTTTAAACCGGTTCTATCCGGTTCAAACCGGTTTAATCCGGTTCAATCCGGTTTTATCTGGTTTAAACCGGTTGAATCCGGTTCTATCCGGTTTAAACCGGTTTCAACCGGTTCAATCCGGATCTATCCGGTTGTATCCGGTTTAAAACGGTTCAATCCGGTTCTATCCGGTTTAAACAGGTTTAAACCTGTTCTATCTGGTTTAAAACGGTTCAACCCGGTTTTATCCGGTTTAAACCAGTTCCTTCCGGTTCTATCCGATTTAAACCTGTTTAAGCCGGTTCAATACGGTTTTGTCCGGTTTAAACCGATTTAAACCGGTTCAATCCGGTTCTATCTGGTTTAAACCGGTTCAATCCGGTTCTATCCGGTTTAAACCGTTTTAAACCGGTTCAATCCAGTTCTATCCGGTTGTGTCCGGTTTAAACCGGTTCAATCCGGTTCTATCCGGTTTAATCCGTTTTAAACTGTTCTATCGAGTTTAAACCGGTTCTATCCGGTTCTTTCCGGTTTAAACCGGTTTAAACCGGTTCAATCCGGTTTTATCCGGTTTAAACCAGTTCTATCCGGTTCTATCCGGTTTAAACCTGTTTAATCCGGTTCAATCCGGTTTTATCCGCTTTAAACCGGTTCAATCCGGTTCTATCTGGTTTAAACCGGTTTCAACCGGTTCAATCCGGTTCTATCCGGTTTAAACCGGTTCAATCCAGTTCTATCCGGTTTAAACAGGTTTAACCCGGTTTAATCCGGTTTAAACCGGTTTAAACTGGTTTAAACTGGTTCAATCCGGTTCTATCTGGTTTAAACCGGTTCAATCCTGTTCTATCCGGTTGTATCCGGTTTAAACCGGTTCAATCCGGTTCTATCCGGTTTAAACCGGTTCAATCCGGTTTTATCCGGTTTAAAACGGTTTAATCCGGTTCTATCCATTTTAAACCGGTTTAAACCAGTTCAATCCGGTTTTATCCAGTTAAAACCGGTTCAATCCAGTTTTATCCGGTTTAAACCAGTTCTATCTGGTTCTATCCAGTTTAAACCTGTTTAATCCGGTTCAATCCGGTTTTATCCATTTTAAACCACTTGAATCCGGTTCTATCTGCTTTAAACCGGTTTAAATCGGTTCAATCCGGTTCTGTCCGGTTTAAACCTGTTTAACCCGGTTCAATCCGGTTCTATCCGGTTTAAACCGGTTTAAACCGGTTCAATCAAGTTTATACCGGTTTAAACCGGTACAATCTGGTTCTATCTGGTTTAAACCGGTTCACTCTGTTTCTATCCGGTTTAAACTGGTTTAAACCGGTTCAATCCGGATCTATCCGGTTGTATCCGGTTTAAAACGGTTCAATCCGGTTTAAACAGGTTTAAATCTGTTCTATCCGTTTTAAACCGGTTCAATCCGGTTTTATCCGGTTTAAACCAGTTTCTTCCGGTTCTATCCGATTTAAACCTGTTTAAGCCGGTTCAATACGGTTTTGTCCGGTTTCAACCGGTTCAATCCGGTTCTATCCGGTTTAAACCGGTTCTATCCGTTTCTATCCAGTTTAAACCGGTTTAAACCGGTTCTATCCGGTTTTATCCGGTGTTTAAACCGGTTCAATCCGGTTTTATCCGGTTTAAACCGCTTCAATCCGGTTTTATCCAGTTTAAACCGGTTTAAACCGGTTCAATCCGGTTTTATCCGGTTAAAACCGGTTCAATCCGGTTTTATCCGTTTTAAACCAGTTCTATCTGGTTCTATCCAGTTTAAACCTGTTTAATCCGGTTCAATCCAGTTTTATCCGTTTTAAACCACTTGAATCCGGTTCTATCCGGTTCAAACTGGTTTAAACCGGTTCAATCCGGTTCTGTCCGGTTTAAACCGGTTTAACCCGGTTCAATCCGGTTCTATCCGGTTAAACCGGTTTAAACCGGTTCAATCCGGTTTATACCGGTTTAAACCGGTTCAATCTGGTTCTATCTGGTTTAAACCAGTTCACTTCGGTTCTATCCAGTTTAAACTGGTTTGAACCGGTTCAATCCGGATCTATCCAGTTGTATCCGGTTTAAAACGGTTCAATCCGGTTCTATCCGGTTTAAACAAGTTTAAACCTGTTCTATCCGGTTTAAACCGGTTCCATCTGGTTTAATCCGGTTTAAACCAGTTCCTTCCGGTTCTATCCGATTTAAACCTGTTTAAACTGGTTCAATCCGGTTCTATCCGGTTTAAACCGGTTTAAACCGATTCAATCCCGTTCTATCCGGTTGTGTCCGGTTTAAACCGGTTCAATCCAGTTCTGTCAGGTTTAAACCGTTTTAAACTGTTCTATCCAGTTTAAACCGGTTCTATCCGGTTTAAACCGGTTTAAACCGGTATTATCTGGTTTAAACTGGTTCAATCCCGTTTTATCCGGTTGAAATCGGTTTAACCGGTTCAATCCGGTTTAAACCGGTTCTATCCGGTTCTATCCGGTTTAAACCTGTTTAAATCGGTTCAATCTGGTTTTATCCGGTTTAAACTGGTTCGATCCGGTTCTATCCGGTTTAAAGAGGTTTAAACTAGTTCAATCCGATTTTATCCAGTTTAAACCGGTTCAATCCGGTTCTTTCTGGTTTAAACCGGTTCTATCCGGTTCTATCCGGTTTAAACGGGAATAAACCGGTTCAATCCGGTTCTATCCGGTTTAAACAGGTTGTAACCGGCTCAATCCGGTTCTTTCCGGTTTAAACCGGTTCAATCGGGTTCTATCCGGTTTAAACCGGTTTAAACAGGTTCAATACGGTGCTATCCGGTTTAAACAGGTTCAATCCGGTTTTATCCGTTTTAAACCGGTTCAATTCGGTTTTATCTGTTTTAAACAGGTTCAATCCGGTTTTATCCGGTTTAAACCGGTTCAATCGGTTTTATCTGGTTTAAACTGGTTCAATCTGGTTTTATCCGGTTGAAACTGGTTTAACCGGTTCAATCCATTTTTATCCGGTTTGAACCGGTTCTATCTGGTTCTATCCAGCTTAAACCGGTTTTAACCGGTTCAATCCGGTTTTATCTGGTTTAAACCGGTTCTATCCGGTTCTTTCCGGTTTAAACCGGTTCTATCTGGTTCTATCCAGTTTAAACCTGTTTAATCCGGTTCAATCCGGTTTTATCCAGTTTAAACCACTTTAATCCGGTTCTATCCGGTTAAAACCGGTTTAAACCGGTTCAATCCGTTTCTGTCCGGTTTAAACTGGTTTAACCCGGTTCAATCCGGTTCTATCCGGTTTAAACCGGTTTAAACCGGTTCAATCCGGTTTATACCGGTTTAAACCGGTTCAATCTGGTTCTATCTGGTTTAAACCAGTTCACTCCGGTTCTATCCAGTTTAAACTGGTTTAAACCGGTTCAATCCGGATCTATCGAGTTGTATCCGGTTTAAAACGGTTCAATCCGGTTCTATCCGGTTTAAACAGGTTTAAACCTGTTCTATCCGGTTTAAACCGGTTCAATCCGGTTTAATCCGGTTTAAACCAGTTCCTTCCGGTTCTATCCGATTTAAACCTGTTTAAACCGGTTCAATCCGGTTCTATCCGGTTTAAACCGTTTTAAAATGTTCTATCCAGTTTAAACCGGTTCTATCCGGTTCTATCCGGTTTAAACCGGTTTAAACTGTTCTATCCAGTTTAAACCGGTTCAATCCGGTTCTATCCGGTTTAAACCGGTTTAAACCGGTATTATCTGTTTTAAACTGGTTCAATCCCGTTTTATCCGGTTGAAATCGGTTTAACCGGTTCAATCCGGTTTAAAACGGTTCAATCCGGTTCTTTCTGGTTTAAACCGGTTCAATCGGGTTCTATCCGGTTTAAACCGGTTTAAACAGGTTCAATAAGGTGCTATCCGGTTTAAACAGGTTCAATCCGGTTTTATCCGTTTTAAACCGGTTCAATTCGGTTTTATCTGTTTTAAACTGGTTCAATCCGGTTTTATCCGGTTTAAACCGGTTCAATCGGTTTTATCTGGTTTAAACTGGTTCAATCTGGTTGTATCCGGTTGAAACTGGTTTAACCGGTTCAATCCATTTTTATCCGGTTTGAACCGGTTCTATCCGGTTCTATCCAGCTTAAACCGGTTTTAACCGGTTCAATCCGGTTTTATCTGGTTTAAACCGGTTCTATCCGGTTCTTTCCGGTTTAAACCGGTTTAAACCGGTTCAATCCGGTTCTATCCGGTTCAAACAAGTTTAAACTGGTTCAATCCGGTTCAATCCGGTTGTATCCGGCTTAAACCGGTTCTATCCGGGTCTATCCGGTTTAAACCGGTTTAAACCGGTTCAATACAGTTCTATCCGGTTTAAACCGGTTCAATCCGGATATATCTGATTTAAACCGGTTTAAACCGGTTCAATCCGGTTCAATCCGGTTCTATCCAGTTTAAAACGGTTCAATCCGGTTCTATCCAGTATAAACCGGTTCAATCCGGTTCTTTCCGGTTCTATCCGGTTTAAACCGGTTTAAACCGGTTCTATGCGGTTTAAACCGTTTCAATCCAGTTCTATCCGGTTTAAACCGGTGCAATCCGGTTCTATCCGGTATAAACCGGTTTAAACCTGTTCAATCCAGTTCTATCCGGTTTAAACCGGTTCAATCCGCTTCTATCCGGTTTAAACCGGTTTAAACCTGTTCTATCCGGTTTTAACCGGTTCAATCCGGTTCTATCCTGTTTAAACAGTTTTAAACCGGTTCTATCCGGTTCTATCCGGTTTAAACCGGTTTAAACCGGTTCAATCGGTTTTATCTTGTTTAAACTGGTTAAATCCTGTTTTATCCCGTGGAAACCGGTTTAACCGGTTCAATCCGGTTTTATCCGGTTTAACTGGTTCTATCTGGTTCTATCCAGTTTAAACCTGTTTAAACCGGTTCAATCTGGTTCTATCCGGTTTAAACCGGTTCAATCTGTTTCTACTCGGTTGAAACAGGTTTAAACCGTTTCAATCCGGTTTTATCCGGTTTAAACCGGTTCAATCCGGTTCTATCCGGTTTAAACCGGTTTAAACCGGTTCAATCCGGTTCTATCCAGTTTAAACCGGTTCTATCCGTTTCTATCCAGTTTAAACCGGTTTAAACCGGTTCTATCCGGTTCTATCCGGTTTAAACCGGTTCAATCCGGTTTTATCCGGTTTAAAACGGTTCAATCCGGTTCTATCCATTTTAAACCGGTTTAAACCGGTTCAATCCGGTTCTATCCAGTTTAAACCGGTTCTATCCGTTTCTATCCAGTTTAAACCGGTTTAAACCGGTTCTATCCGGTTCTATCCGGTTTAAACCGGTTCAATCTGGTTTTATCCGGTTTAAACTGGTTCGATCCGGTTCTATCCGGTTTAAAGAGGTTTAAACTAGTTCAATCCGATTTTATCCAGTTTAAACCGGTTCAATCCGGTTCTTTCTGGTTTAAACCGGTTCTATCCGGTTCTATCCGGTTTAAACGGGAATAAACCGGTTCAATCCGGTTCTATCCGGTTTAAACAGGTTGTAACCGGCTCAATCCGGTTCTTTCCGGTTTAAACCGGTTCAATCGGGTTCTATCCTGTTTAAAGCGGTTTAAACAGGTTCAATACGGTGCTATCCGGTTTAAACAGGTTCAATCCGGTTTTATCCGTTTTAAACCGGTTCAATTCGGTTTTATCTGTTTTAAACAGGTTCAATCCGGTTTTATCCGGTTTAAACCGGTTCAATCGGTTTTATCTGGTTTAAACTGGTTCAATCTGGTTTTATCCGGTTGAAACTGGTTTAACCGGTTCAATCCATTTTTATCCGGTTTGAACCGGTTCTATCCGGTTCTATCCAGCTTAAACCGGTTTTAACCGGTTCAATCCGGTTTTATCTGGTTTAAACCGGTTCTATCCGGTTCTTTCCGGTTTAAACCGGTTTAAACCGGTTCAATCCGGTTCTATCCGGTTTAAACAGCTTTTAACTGGTTCAATCCGGTTCAATCTGGTTCTATCCGGTTCAAAGAGGTTTAAACTGGTTCAATCCGGTTCTATCCGGTTTAAACCGGTTTGAACCGGTTCAATCCGGTTGTATCCGGCTTAAACCGGTTCAATCCGGGTCTATCCGGTTTAAACCGGTTTAAACCGGTTCAATACAGTTCTATCCGGTTTAAACCGGTTCAATCCGGATCTATCTGATTTAAACCGGTTTAAACCGGTTCAATCCGGTTCAATCCGGTTCTATCCAGTTTAAAACGGTTCAATCCGGTTCTATCCAGTATAAACCGGATCAATCCGGTTCTTTCCGGTTCTATCCGGTTTAAACCGGTTTAAACCGGTTCTATGCGGTTTAAACCATTTCAATCCAGTTCTATCCGGTTTAAACCGGTTCAATCCAGTTCTATCCGGTATAAACCGGTTTAAACCTGTTCAATCCAGTTCTATCCGGTTTAAACCGGTTCAATCCGCTTCTATCCGGTTTAAACCGGTTTAAACCTGTTCTATCCGGTTTTAACCGGTTCAATCCGGTTCTATCCGGTTTAAACAGTTTTAAACCGGTTCTATCCGGTTCTATCCGGTTTAAACTGGTTTAAACCGGTATAATCGGTTTTATCTGGTTTAAACTGGTTAAATCCTGTTTTATCCCGTTGAAACCGGTTTAACTGGTTCAATCCGGTTTTATCCGTTTTAAACTGGTTCTATCTGGTTCTATCCAGTTTAAACCAGTTTAAACCGGTTCAATCTGGTTTTATCCGGTTTAAACCGGTTCAATCCTGTTCTACCCGGTTTAAACAGGTTTAAGCCGGATCAATCCGGTTTTATCCGGTTTAAACCGGTTCAATCCGGATCAATCCGGTTTTATCCGGTTCAAACCGGTTGAATCCGGTTCTATCCGGTTTAAACCGGATTAAACCAGTTCAATCCGGATCTATCCAGTTTAAACCGGTTCTATCTGGTTCTATCCGGTTCAAACAGGTTTAAACCGGTTCTATCCGGTTCTATCTGCTTTAAACCGGTTCAATCCGGTTTTATCCGGTTTAAACCGGTTCTATCCGGTTCTATCCGGTTTAAACCGGTTTAATCCGGTTCAATCCGGTTTTATCCGGTTTAAACCGGTTGAATCCGGTTCTATCCGGTTTAAACCGGTTTAAACCGGTTCAATCCGGTTCTATTCGGTTAAAACCGGTTTAAACCGGTTCAATCCGGTTTTATCCGGTTTAAACCAGTTCTACCTGGTTCTATCCAGTTTCAACCTGTTTAATCTGGTTCAATCCGGTTTTATCCGGTTTAAACCGGTTCAATCCGGTTCTATCCGGTTTAAACCGGTTCCGTCCGGTTCTATCCGGTTTAAACCGGTTTAAAACGGTTCAATCCGGTTCCAACCGGTTTAAACCGTTTCAATCCGGTTCTGTCCGGTTTAAACCAGTTTAACCCGGTTCAATCCAGTTCTATCCGGTTTAAACCAGTTTAAACCGGTTCAAACCGTTTCTATCTGGTTTAAACCGGTTTACTCCAGTTCTATCCGGTATAAACTGGTTTAAACCGGGTCAATCCGGTTCTACCCGGTTGTATCCGGTTAAAACCGGTTCAATCCGATTTTATCCGGTTTAAACCACTTCTATCTGGTTCTATCCAGTTTAAACCTGTTTAATCCGGTTCAATCCGGTTTTATCCAGTTTAAACCACTTGAATCCGGTTCTATCCGGTTAAAACCGGTTTAAACCGGTTCAATCCGTTTCTGTCCGGTTTAAACTGGTTTAACCCGGTTCAATCCGGTTCTATCCGGTTTAAACCGTTTTAAACCGGTTCAATCCGGTTTATACCGGTTTTAAACCGGTTCAATCTGGTTCTATCTGGTTTAAACCAGTTCACTCCGGTTCTATCCAGTTTAAACTGGTTTAAACCGGTTCAATCCGGTTCTATCCGGTTTAAACCGGTTCAATCCGGTTTTATCCGGTTTAAAACGGTTTAATCCGGTTCTATCCATTTTAAACCGGTTTAAACCAGTTCAATCCGGTTTTATCCAGTTAAAACCGGTTCAATCCAGTTTTATCCGGTTTAAACCAGTTCTATCTGGTTCTATCCAGTTTAAACCTGTTTAATCCGGTTCAATCCGGTTTTATCCATTTTAAACCACTTGAATCCGGTTCTATCTGCTTTAAACCGGTTTAAACCGGTTCAATCCGGTTCTGTCCGGTTTAAACCTGTTTAAGCCGGTTCAATCCGGTTCTATCCGGTTTAAACCGGTTTAAACCGGTTCAATCAAGTTTATACCGGTTTAAACCGGTACAATCTGGTTCTATCTAGTTTAAACCGGTTCACTCTGTTTCTATCCGGTTTAAACTGGTTTAAACCGGTTCAATCCGGATCTATCCGGTTGTATCCGGTTTAAAACGGTTCAATCCGGTTTAAACAGGTTTAAACCTGTTCTATCCGTTTTAAACCGGTTCAATCCGGTTTTATCCGGTTTAAACCAGTTTCTTCCGGTTCTATCCGATTTAAACCTGTTTAAGCCGGTTCAATACGGTTTTGTCCGGTTTCAACCGGTTCAATCCGGTTCTATCCGGTTTAAACCGGTTCTATCCGTTTCTATCCAGTTTAAACCGGTTTAAACCGGTTCTATCCGGTTTTATCCGGTTTAAACCGGTTCAATCCGGTTTTATCCGGTTTAAACCGCTTCAATCCGGTTTTATCCAGTTTAAACCGGTTTAAACCGGTTCAATCCGGTTTTATCCGGTTAAAACCAGTTCAATCCGGTTTTATCCGTTTTAAACCAGTTCTATCTGGTTCTATCCAGTTTAAACCTGTTTAATCCGGTTCAATCCAGTTTTATCCGTTTTAAACCACTTGAATCCGGTTCTATCCGGTTCAAACTGGTTTAAACCGGTTCAATCCGGTTCTGTCCGGTTTAAACCGGTTTAACCCGGTTCAATCCGGTTCTATCCGGTTTAAACCGGTTTAAACCGGTTCAATCCGGTTTATACCGGTTTAAACCGGTTCAATCTGGTTCTATCTGGTTTAAACCAGTTCACTTCGGTTCTATCCAGTTTAAACTGGTTTGAACCAGTTCAATCCGGATCTATCCAGTTGTATCCGGTTTAAAACGGTTCAATCCGGTTCTATCCGGTTTAAACAAGTTTAAACCTGTTCTATCCGGTTTAAACCGGTTCCATCTGGTTTAATCCGGTTTAAACCAGTTCCTTCCGGTTCTATCCGATTTAAACCTGTTTAAACTGGTTCAATCCGGTTCTATCCGGTTTAAACCAGTTTAAACCGATTCAATCCCGTTCTATCCGGTTGTGTCCGGTTTAAACCGGTTCAATCCAGTTCTGTCAGGTTTAAACCGTTTTAAACTGTTCTATCCAGTTTAAACCGGTTCTATCCGGTTCTATCCGGTTTAAACCGGTTTAAACCGGTATTATCTGGTTTAAACTGGTTCAATCCCGTTTTATCCGGTTGAAATCGGTTTAACCGGTTCAATCCGGTTTAAACCGGTTCTATCCGGTTCTATCCGGTTTAAACCTGTTTAAATCGGTTCAATCTGGTTTTATCCGGTTTAAACTGGTTCGATCCGGTTCTATCCGGTTTAAAGAGGTTTAAACTAGTTCAATCCGATTTTATCCAGTTTAAACCGGTTCAATCCGGTTCTTTCTGGTTTAAACCGGTTCTATCCGGTTCTATCCGGTTTAAACGGGAATAAACCGGTTCAATCCGGTTCTATCCGGTTTAAACAGGTTGTAACCGGCTCAATCCGGTTCTTTCCGGTTTAAACCGGTTCAATCGGGTTCTATCCGGTTTAAACCGGTTTAAACAGGTTCAATACGGTGCTATCCGGTTTAAACAGGTTCAATCCGGTTTTATCCGTTTTAAACCGGTTCAATTCGGTTTTATCTGTTTTAAACAGGTTCAATCCGGTTTTATCCGGTTTAAACCGGTTCAATCGGTTTTATCTGGTTTAAACTGGTTCAATCTGGTTTTATCCGGTTGAAACTGGTTTAACCGGTTAAATCCATTTTTATCCGGTTTGAACCGGTTCTATCTGGTTCTATCCAGCTTAAACCGGTTTTAACCGGTTCAATCCGGTTTTATCTGGTTTAAACCGGTTCTATCCGGTTCTTTCCGGTTTAAACCGGTTCTATCTGGTTCTATCCAGTTTAAACCTGTTTAATCCAGTTCAATCCGGTTTTATCCAGTTTAAACCACTTGAATCCGGTTCTATCCGGTTAAAACCGGTTTAAACCGGTTCAATCCGTTTCTGTCCGGTTTAAACTGGTTTAACCCGGTTCAATCCGGTTCTATCCGGTTTAAACCGGTTTAAACCGGTTCAATCCGGTTTATACCGGTTTAAACCGGTTCAATCTGGTTCTATCTGGTTTAAACCAGTTCACTCCGGTTCTATCCAGTTTAAACTGGTTTAAACCGGTTCAATCCGGATCTATCGAGTTGTATCCGGTTTAAAACGGTTCAATCCGGTTCTATCCGGTTTAAACAGGTTTAAACCTGTTCTATCCGGTTTAAACCGGTTCAATCCGGTTTAATCCGGTTTAAACCAGTTCCTTCCGGTTCTATCCGATTTAAACCTGTTTAAACCGGTTCAATCCGGTTCTATCCGGTTTAAACCGTTTTAAACTGTTCTATCCAGTTTAAACCGGTTCTATCCGGTTCTATCCGGTTTAAACCGGTTTAAACTGTTCTATCCAGTTTAAACCGGTTCAATCCGGTTCTATCCGGTTTAAACTGGTTTAAACCGGTATTATCTGTTTAAAACTGGTTCAATCCCGTTTTATCCGGTTGAAATCGGTTTAACCGGTTCAATCCGGTTTAAACCGGTTCAATCCGGTTCTTTCTGGTTTAAACCGGTTCAATCGGGTTCTATCCGGTTTAAACCGGTTTAAACAGGTTCAATAAGGTGCTATCCGGTTTAAACAGGTTCAATCCGGTTTTATCCGTTTTAAACCGGTTCAATTCGGTTTTATCTGTTTTAAACTGGTTCAATCCGGTTTTATCCGGTTTAAACCGGTTCAATCGGTTTTATCTGGTTTAAACTGGTTCAATCTGGTTGTATCCGGTTGAAACTGGTTTAACCGGTTCAATCCATTTTTATCCGGTTTGAACCGGTTCTATCCGGTTCTATCCAGCTTAAACCGGTTTTAACCGGTTCAATCCGGTTTTATCTGGTTTAAACCGGTTCTATCCGGTTCTTTCCGGTTTAAACCGGTTTAAACCGGTCCAATCCGGTTCTATCCGGTTCAAACAAGTTTAAACTGGTTCAATCCGGTTCAATCCGGTTGTATCCAGCTTAAACCGGTTCTATCCGGGTCTATCCGGTTTAAACCGGTTTAAACCGGTTCAATACAGTTCTATCCGGTTTAAACCGGTTCAATCCGGATATATCTGATTTAAACCGGTTTAAACCGGTTCAATCCGGTTCAATCCGGTTCTATCCAGTTTAAAACTGTTCAATCCGGTTCTATCCAGTATAAACCGGTTCAATCCGGTTCTTTCCGGTTCTATCCGGTTTAAACCGGTTTAAACCGGTTCTATGCGGTTTAAACCGTTTCAATCCAGTTCTATCCGGTTTAAACCGGTGCAATCCGGTTCTATCCGGTATAAACCGGTTTAAACCTGTTCAATCCAGTTCTATCCGGTTTAAACCGGTTCAATCCGCTTCTATCCAGTTTAAACCGGTTTAAACCTGTTCTATCCGGTTTTAACCGGTTCAATCCGGTTCTATCCGGTTTAAACAGTTTTAAACCGGTTCTATCCGGTTCTATCCGGTTTAAACCGGTTTAAACCGGTTCAATCGGTTTTATCTGGTTTAAACTGGTTAAATCCTGTTTTATCCCGTGGAAACCGGTTTAACCGGTTCAATCCGGTTTTATCCGGTTTAACTGGTTCTATCTGGTTCTATCCAGTTTAAACCTGTTTAAACCGGTTCAGTCTGGTTCTATCCGGTTTAAACCGGTTCAATCTGTTTCTACTCGGTTGAAACAGGTTTAAACCGTTTCAATCCGGTTTTATCCGGTTTAAACCGGTTCAATCCGGTTCTATCCGGTTTAAACCGGTTTAAACCGGTTCAATCCGGTTCTATCCAGTTTAAACCGGTTCTATCCGTTTCTATCCAGTTTAAACCGGTTTAAACCGGTTCTATCCGGTTCTATCCGGTTTAAACCGGTTCAATCCGGTTTTATCCGGTTTAAAACGGTTCAATCCGGTTCTATCCATTTTAAACCGGTTTAAAACGGTTCAATCCGGTTCTATCCAGTTTAAACCGGTTCTATCCGTTTCTATCCAGTTTAAACCGGTTTAAACCGGTTCTATCCGGTTCTATCCGGTTTAAACCGGTTCAATCTGGTTTTATCCGGTTTAAACTGGTTCGATCCGGTTCTATCCGGTTTAAAGAGGTTTAAACTAGTTCAATCCGATTTTATCCAGTTTAAACCGGTTCAATCCGGTTCTTTCTGGTTTAAACCGGTTCTATCCGGTTCTATCCGGTTTAAACGGGAATAAACCGGTTCAATCCGGTTCTATCCGGTTTAAACAGGTTGTAACCGGCTCAATCCGGTTCTTTCCGGTTTAAACCGGTTCAATCGGGTTCTATCCTGTTTAAAGCGGTTTAAACAGATTCAATACGGTGCTATCCGGTTTAAACAGGTTCAATCCGGTTTTATCCGTTTTAAACCGGTTCAATTCGGTTTTATCTGTTTTAAACAGGTTCAATCCGGTTTTATCCGGTTTAAACCGGTTCAATCGGTTTTATCTGGTTTAAACTGGTTCAATCTGGTTTTATCCGGTTGAAACTGGTTTAACCGGTTCAATCCATTTTTATCTGGTTTGAACCGGTTCTATCCGGTTCTATCCAGCTTAAACCGGTTTTAACCGGTTCAATCCGGTTTTATCTGGTTTAAACCGGTTCTATCCGGTTCTTTCCGGTTTAAACCGGTTTAAACCGGTTCAATCCGGTTCTATCCGGTTTAAACAGCTTTTAACTGGTTCAATCCGGTTCAATCTGGTTCTATCCGGTTCAAAGAGGTTTAAACTGGTTCAATCCGGTTCTATCCGGTTTAAACCGGTTTGAACCGGTTCAATCCGGTTGTATCCGGCTTAAACCGGTTCAATCCGGGTCTATCCGGTTTAAACCGGTTTAAACCGGTTCAATACAGTTCTATCCGGTTTAAACCGGTTCAATCCGGATCTATCTGATTTAAACCGGTTTAAACCGGTTCAATCCGGTTCAATCCGGTTCTATCCAGTTTAAAACGGTTCAATCCGGTTCTATCCAGTATAAACCGGATCAATCCGGTTCTTTCCGGTTCTATCCGGTTTAAACCGGTTTAAACCGGTTCTATGCGGTTTAAACCATTTCAATCCAGTTCTATCCGGTTTAAACCGGTTCAATCCAGTTCTATCCGGTATAAACCGGTTTAAACCTGTTCAATCCGGTTCTATCCGGTTTAAACCGGTTCAATCCGCTTCTATCCGGTTTAAACCGGTTTAAACCTGTTCTATCCGGTTTTAACCGGTTCAATCCGGTTCTATCCGGTTTAAACAGTTTTAAACCGGTTCTATCCGGTTCTATCCGGTTTAAACTGGTTTAAACCGGTATAATCGGTTTTATCTGGTTTAAACTGGTTAAATCCTGTTTTATCCCGTTGAAACCGGTTTAACTGGTTCAATCCGGTTTTATCCGTTTTAAACTGGTTCTATCTGGTTCTATCCAGTTTAAACCAGTTTAAACCGGTTCAATCTGGTTTTATCCGGTTTAAACCGGTTCAATCCTGTTCTACCCGGTTTAAACAGGTTTAAGCCGGATCAATCCGGTTTTATCCGGTTTAAACCGGTTCAATCCGGATCAATCCGGTTTTATCCGGTTCAAACCGGTTGAATCCGGTTCTATCCGGTTTAAACCGGATTAAACCAGTTCAATCCGGATCTATCCAGTTTAAACCGGTTCTATCTGGTTCTATCCGGTTCAAACAGGTTTAAACCGGTTCTATCCGGTTCTATCTGCTTTAAACCGGTTCAATCCGGTTTTATCCGGTTTAAACCGGTTCTATCCGGTTCTATCCGGTTTAAACCGGTTTAATCCGGTTCAATCCGGTTTTATCCGGTTTAAACCGGTTGAATCCGGTTCTATCCGGTTTAAACCGGTTTAAACCGGTTCAATCCGGTTCTATTCGGTTAAAACCGCTTTAAACCGGTTCAATCCGGTTTTATCCGGTTTAAACCAGTTCTACCTGGTTCTATCCAGTTTCAACCTGTTTAATCTGGTTCAATCCGGTTTTATCCGGTTTAAACCGGTTCAATCCGGTTCTATCCGGTTTAAACCGGTTCCGTCCGGTTCTATCCGGTTTAAACCGGTTTAAAACGGTTCAATCCGGTTCCAACCGGTTTAAACCGTTTCAATCCGGTTCTGTCCGGTTTAAACCAGTTTAACCCGGTTCAATCCAGTTCTATCCGGTTTAAACCAGTTTAAACCGGTTCAAACCGTTTCTATCTGGTTTAAACCGGTTTACTCCAGTTCTATCCGGTATAAACTGGTTTAAACCGGGTCAATCCGGTTCTACCCGGTTGTATCCGGTTAAAACCGGTTCAATCCGATTTTATCCGGTTTAAACCACTTCTATCTGGTTCTATCCAGTTTAAACCTGTTTAATCCGGTTCAATCCGGTTTTATCCAGTTTAAACCACTTGAATCCGGTTCTATCCGGTTAAAACCGGTTTAAACCGGTTCAATCCGTTTCTGTCCGGTTTAAACTGGTTTAACCCGGTTCAATCCGGTTCTATCCGGTTTAAACCGTTTTAAACCGGTTCAATCCGGTTTATACCGGTTTAAACCGGTTCAATCTGGTTCTATCTGGTTTAAACCAGTTCACTCCGGTTCTATCCAGTTTAAACTGGTTTAAACCGGTTCAATCCGGATCTATCGAGTTGTATCCGGTTTAAAACGGTTCAATCCGGTTCTATCCGGTTTAAACAGGTTTAAACCTGTTCTATCCGGTTTGAACCGGTTCTATCCGGTTCTATCCAGCTTAAACCAGTTTTAACCGGTTCAATCCGGTTTTATCTGATTTAAACCGGTTCTATCCGGTTCTATCCGGTTTAAACAGCTTTAAACTGGTTCAATCCGGTTCAATCCGGTTCTATCCGGTTCAAACAGGTTTAAACTGGTTCAATCCGGTTCAATCCGGTTGTATCCGGCTTAAACCAGTTCTATCCGGGTCTATCCGGTTTAAACCGGTTTAAACCGGTTCAATACAGTTCTATCCGGTTTAAACCGGTTCAATCCGGAAATATCTGATTTAAACCGGTTTAAACCGGTTCAATCCGGTTCTATCCAGTTTAAAACGGTTCAATCCGGTTCTATCCAGTATAAACCGGTTCAATCCGGTTCTTTCCGGTTCTATCCGGTTTAAACCGGTTTAAACCGGTTCTATGCGGTTTAAACCGTTTCAATCCAGTTCTATCCAATTTAAACCGGTTCAATCCGGTTCTATCCGGTATAAACCGGTTTAAACCTGTTCAATCCAGTTCTATCCGGTTTAAACCGGTTCAATCCGCTTCTATCCGGTTTAAACCGGTTTAAACCTGTTCTATCCGGTTTTAACCGGTTCAATCCGGTTCTATCCGGTTTAAACAGTTTTAAACCGGTTCTATCCGGTTCTATCCGGTTTAAACCGGTTTAAACCGGTTCAATCGGTTTTATCTGGTTTAAACTGGTTAAATCCTGTTTTATCCCGTTGAAACCGGTTTAACCGGTTCAATCCGGTTTTATCCGGTTTAACTGGTTCTATCTGGTTCTATCCAGTTTAAACCAGTTTAAACCGGTTCAATCTGGTTTTATCCGGTTTAAACCGGTTCAATCCTGTTCTACCCGGTTTAAACAGGTTTAAGCCGGATCAATCTGGTTTCATCCAGTTTAAACCGGTTTAAACCGGTTCAATCCAGTGTTATCTGGTTTAAACTGGTTCAATCCGGTTTTATCCGGTTGAAACTGGTTTAACCGGTTCAATCCGGTTTTATCCAGTTTGAACCAGTTCTATCCGGTTCTATCCAGCTTAAACCCGTTTTAACCGGTTCAATCCGGTTTTATCCGGTTTAAACAGGTTCTATCCGGTTCTATCCGGTTTAAACCGGTTCAATCCAGTTCTATCCGGTTTAAACAGGTTTAACCCCGTTCAATCCGGTTTAAACCGGTTTAAACCAGTTTAAACCGGTTCAATCCGGTTCTATCTGGTTTAAACCTGTTCAATCCAGTTCTATCCGGTTGTATCCGGTTTAAACCGGTTCAATCCGGTTCTATCCGGTTTAAACCGGTTTCAACCTGTTCTATCCGGTTTAAACCGGTTCCATCCGGTTCTATCCAGTTTAAACAGGTTTAAACCGGTTCTATCCGGTTAAAACCGGTTTCAACCGGTTCATTCGGTTTTAACTGGTTTAAACTGGTTCAATGCGGTGTTATCCGGTTGAAACCGGTTTAACCGGTTCAATCCGGTTTTATCCGGTTTAAACCAGTTCTATCCGGTTCTATCCGGTTTAAACCCGTTCAACCCGGTTCAATCTGGTTCTATCCGGTTTAAACCAGTTCAATCCAGTTCTACTCGGTTTAAACCTGTTTAATCCGGTTCAATCCGGTTTTATCCATTTTAAACCACTTGAATCCGGTGCTATCCGGTTTAAACCGGTTTAAACCGGTTCAATCCGGTCCTGTCCGGTTTAAACCGGTTTAACCCGGTTCAATCCGGTTCTATCCGGTTTAAACCGGTTTAAACCGGTTCAATCCGTCTTATACCAGTTTAAACCGGTTCAATCTGGTTCTATCTGGTTTAAACCGGTTCACTCCGTTTCTATCCGGTTTAAACTGGTTTAAACCGGTTCAATCCGGATCTATCCGGTTGTATCCGGTTTAAAACGGTTCAATCCGGTTCTATCCGGTTTAAACAGGTTTAAACCTGTTCTATCCGGTTTAAACCGGTTCAATCCGGTTTTATCCGGTTTAAACCCGTTCCTTCCGGTTCTATCCAATTTAAACCTGTTTAAGCCGGTTCAATACGGTTTTGTCCGGTTTAAACCGGTTCAATCCGGTTCTATCCGCTTTAAACCGTTTCAGTCCGGTTCTATCCGGTTTAAACCGGTTTAAACCGGTTCAATCCGTCTTATACCAGTTTAAACCGGTTCAATCTGGTTCTATCTGGTTTAAACCAGTTCTATCCGGTTCTTTCCGGTTAAAACCGGTTTAAACCGGTACAATCCGGTTCTATCCGCTTTAAACCGGTTTAAACCGGTTCAATCCGGTTCTATCCGGTTTAAACCGATTTAAACCGGTTCAATCCGGTTCTATCTGGTTTAAACCGGTTCAATCCGTTTCTATCCGGTTTAAACCGGTTTAAACCGGTTCAATCCAGTTCTATCCGGTTGTGTCCGGTTTAAACCGGTTCAATCCAGTTCTATCCGGTTTAAACCGTTTTAAACTGTTCAATCCAGTTTAAACTGGTTCTATCCGGTTCTATCCGGTTTAAACCCGTTTAAACCGGTATTATCTGGTTTAAACTGGTTCAATCCCGTTTTAACCGGTTGAAACCGGTTTAACCGCTTCAATCCGGTTTAAACCGGTTCTATCCGGTTCTATCCGGTTTAAACCTGTTAAAATCGGTTCAATCTGGTTTTATCCGGTTTAAACTGGTTCGATCCGGTTCTATCCGGTTTAAAGAGGTTGAAACTAGTTCAATCCGGTTTTATCCAGTTTAAACCGGTTCAATCCGGTTCTTTCTGGTTTAAACCGGTTCTATCCGGTTCAATTCGGTTTAAACGGGAATAAACCGGTTCAATCCGGTTCTATCCGGTTTAAACAGGTTTCAACCGGCTCAATCCGGTTCTATACGGTTTAAACCGGTTCAATCGGGTTCTATCCGGTTTAAACCGGTTTAAACAGGTTCAATACGGTGCTATCCGGTTTAAACAGGTTCAATCCGGTTTTATCCGTTTTAAACCGGTTCAATTCGGTTTTATCTGTTTTAAACTTGTTCAATCCGGTTTTATCCGGTTTAAACCGGTTCAATCGGTTTTATCTGGTTTAAACTGGTTCAATCTGGTTTTATCCGGTTGAAACTGGTTTAACCGGTTCAATCCATTTTTATCCGGTTTGAACCAGTTCTATCCGGTTCTATCCAGCTTAAACCGGTTTTAACCGGTTCAATCCGGTTTTATCTGGTTTAAACCGGTTCTATCCGGTTCTTTCCGGTTTAAACCGGTTTAAACCGGTACAATCCGGTTCTATCCGGTTTAAACAGCTTTAAACTGGTTCAATCCGGTTCAATCCGGTTCTATCCGGTTTAAACAGGTTTAAACAGGTTCAATACGGTTCTATCTGGTTTAAACCGGTTCAATCCGGATCTATCTGATTTAAACCGGTTTAAACCGGTTCAATACGGTTCAATCCGGTTCTATCCGGTTTAAAACGGTTCAATCCGGTTCTATCCGGTATAAACCGGTTCAATCCGGTTCTTTCCGGTTCTATCCGGTTTAAACCGGTTTAAACTGGTTCAATCCGGTTCTATCCGGTTTAAACTGGTTTAAACCGGTTCTATGCGGTTTAAACCGTTTCAATCCAGTTCTATGCGGTTCTATCCGGTGTAAACCGATTCAATCCGGTTCTATTCGGTTTAAACCGGTTCAATTCGGTTCTATCCGGTTCTATCCGGTTCTATCCGGTTTTAACTGGTTTAAACTGGTTCAATCCGGTTCTATCCGGTTTAAACAGGTTCTATCCGGTTCTATCCGGTTTAAACAGGTTTAAACCGATTCAATCCGTTTTTATCCGGTTTAAACCGGTTCAATCCGTTTCGATCCGGTTTAAACTGGTTTAAACCGGTTCTATACCGTTCTATCCGGTTTAAACAGGTTTAAACCGATTCAATCCGTTTTTATCCGGTTTAAACCGGTTCTATCCGGTTCTATCCGGTTTAAACCGGTTTAAACCGGTTCAATCCGGTTTTATCTGGTTTAAACTGGTTCAATCCGGTTTTATCCGGTTGAATCTCGTTTAACCGCTTCAATCCAGTTTTATCCGGTTTGAACCGGTTCTATCCGGTTCTATCCAGTTTAAACCGGTTTAAACCGGTTCCATCCGGTTTTCTCCGGTTTAAACTGGTTTAAACTGGTTCATTCCGTTTTTATCCGGTTTAAACCTGTTTAAACCGGTTCAATCCGGTTGTATCCGGTTTAAACCGGTTCAATCCGGTTTTATCCGGTTTAAACCAGTTCTATCCGGTTCTATCCGGTTTAAACCTGTTTAATCCGGTTCAATCCGGTTTTATCCGCTTTAAACCGGTTCAATCCGGTTCTATCTGGTTTAAACCGGTTTCAACCGATTCAATCCGGTTCTATCCGGTTAAAACCGGTTCAATCCAGTTCTATCCGGTTTAAACAGGTTTAACCCGGTTGAATCCGGTTCTATCCGGTTTAAACCGGTTTAAACCGGTTCAATCCGGTTCTATCTGGTTTAAACCGGTTCAATCCTGTTCTATCCGGTTGTATCCGGTTTAAACCGGTTCAATCCGGTTCTATCCGGTTTAAACCGGTTTCAACCTGTTCTATCCGGTTTAATCCGGTTTAATCCGGTTCTATCCGGTTTAAACAGGTTTAAACCGGTTCTATCCGGTTTAATCCGGTTTCAACCGGTTCAATCGGTTTTATCTGGTTTAAACTGGTTCAATGCGGTGTTATCCGGTTGAAACCGGTTTAACCGGTTCAATCCGGTTTTATCCGGTTGAAACCGGTTCTATCCAGTTTAAACCAGTTTAAACCGGTTCAATCTGGTTCTATCCGGTTTAAACCGGTTCAATCCGGTTCTACTCGGTTTAAACAGGTTTAAACCGTTTCAATCCGGTTTTATCCGGTTTAAACCGGTTCAATCCGGTTCTATCCAGTTTAAACCGGTTTAAACCGGTTCAATCCTGTTCTATCCATTTTAAACCGTTTTAAACCTGTTCAATCAGGTTTTATCCGGTTTAAACTGGTTCAATCCGGTTTTATCCGGTTTAAACCGCTTCAATCCGGTTTTATCCAGTTTAAACCGGTTTAAACCGGTTCAATCCGGTTTTATCCGGTTAAAACCGGTTCAATCCGGTTTTATCCGGTTTAAACCAGTTCTATCTGGTTCTATCCAGTTTAAACCTGTTTAATCCGGTTCAATCCGGTTTTATCCAGTTTAAACCACTTGAATCCGGTTCTATCCGGTTTAAACCGGTTTAAACCAGTTCAATCCGGTTCTGTTCGGTTTAAACCGGTTTAACCCGGTTCAATCCAGTTCTATCCGGTTTAAACCAGTTTAAACCGGTTCAATCCGGTTTATACCGGTTTAAACCAGTTCAATCTGGTTCTATCTGGTTTAAACCGGTTCATTCCAGTTCTATCCAGTTGTATCCGGTTTAAAACGGTTCAATCCGGTTCTATCCGGTTTAAACAGGTTTAAACCTGTTCTATCCGGTTTAAACCGGTACAATCCGGTTTTATCCGGTTTAAACCAGTTCCTTCCGGTTCTATCCGATTTAAACCTGTTTAAACCAGTTCAATCCGGTTCTATCCGGTTTCAACCGGTTTAAACCGATTCAATCCAGTTCTATCCGGTTGTGTTCGGTTTAAACCGGTTCAATCCAGTTCTATCCGGTTTAAACCGTTTTAAACTGTTCTATCCAGTTTAAACCGGTTCTATCCGGTTCTATCCGGTTTAAACCGGTTTAAACCGGTATTATCCGGTTTAAACTGGTTCAATCACGTTTTATCCGGTTGAAACCGGTTTAACCGGTTCAATCTGGTTTAAACCGGTTCTCTCCGGTTCTATCCGGTTTAAACCTGTTTAAATCGGTTCAATCTGGTTTTATCCGGTTTAAACTGGTTCGATCCATTTCTATCCGGTTTAAAGAGGTTTAAAGTAGTTCAATCCGGTTTTATCCAGTTTAAACCGGTTCAATCCGGTTCTTTCTGGTTTAAACCGGTTCTATCCGGTTCTATCCGGTTTAAACGGGAATAAACCGGTTCAATCCGGTTTAAACAGGTTTAAACCGGCTCAATCCGGTTCTTTCCGGTTTAAACCGGTTCAATTGGGTTCTATCCGGTTTAAACCGGTTTAAACAGGTTCAATACGGTGCTATCCGGTTTAAACAGGTTCAATCCGGTTTTATCCGTTTTAAACCGGTTCAATTCGGTTTTATCTGTTTTCAACTGGTTCAATCCGGTTTTATCCAGTTTAAACCGGTTCAATCGGTTTTATCTGGTTTAAACTGGTTCAATCTCGTTTTATCCGGTTGAAACTGGTTTAACCGGTTCAGTCCATTTTTATCCGGTTTAAACCGGTTCTATCCGGTTCTTTCCGGTTTAAACCGGTTTAAACCGGTTCAATCCGGTTCTATCCGGTTTAAAAAGCTTTAAACTGGTTCAATCCGGTTCAATCCGGTTCTATCCGGTTCAAACAGGTTTAAACTGGTTCAATCCGGTTCTATCCGGTTTAAACTGGTTCTATCCGGTTCTTTCCGGTTTAAACCGGTTTAAACCGGTTCAATCCGGTTTTATCTGGTTTAAACTGGTTCAATCCGGTTTTATCCGTTTGAAACTGGTTTAACCGCTTCAATCCAGTTTTATCCGGTTTGAACCGGTTCTATCCAGTTCTATCCAGTTTAAACCGGCTTAAACCGGTTCCATCCGGTTTTCTCCGGTTTAAACTGGTTTAAACCGGTTCATTCCGTTTTTATCCGGTTTAAACCTGTTTAAACCTGTTCAATCCGGTTGTATCCGGTTTAAACCGGTTCAATCCGGTTTTATCCGGTTTAAACCAGTTCTATCCGGTTCTATCCGGTTTAAACCTGTTTAATCCGGTTCAATCCGGTTTTATCCGCTTTAAACCGGTTCAATCCGGTTCTATCTGGTTTAAACCGGTTTCAACCGGTTCAATCCGGTTCTATCCGGTTTAAACCGGTTCAATCCAGTTCTATCCGGTTTAAACAGGTTTAACCCGGTTTAATCCGGTTTAAACCGGTTTAATCTGGTTTAAACCGGTTCAATCCGGTTCTATCTGGTTTAAACCGGTTCAATCTTGTTCTATCCGGTTGTATCAGGTTTCAACCGGTTCAATCGGTTTTAACTGGTTTAAACTGGTTCAATGCGGTGTTATCCGGTTGAAACCGGTTTAACCGGTTCAATCCAGTTCTATCCGGTTTAAACAGGTTTAACCCGGTTTAATCCGGTTTAAACCGGTTTAATCTGGTTTAAACCGGTTCAATCTGGTTCTATCCGGTTTAAACCGGTTCAATCTGTTTCTAATCGGTTGAAACAGGTTTAAACCGTTTCAATCCTGTTTTATCCGGTTTTAACCGGTTCAATCCGGTTCTATCCGGTTTAAACCGGTTTAAACCGGTTCAATCCGGTTCTATCCAGTTTAAACCGGTTCTATCCGTTTCTATCCAGTTTAAACCGGTTTAAACCAGTTCTATCCGGTTCTATCCGGTTTAAACCGGTTCAATCCGGTTTTATCCGGTTTAAAACGGTTCAATCCGGTTCTATCCATTTTAAACCGGTTTAAACCAGTTCAATCCGGTTTTATCCAGTTAAAACCGGTTCAATCCGGTTTTATCCGGTTTAAACCAGTTCTATCTGGTTCTATCCAGTTTAAACCTGTTTAATCCGGTTCAATCCGGTTTCATCCATTTTAAACCACTTGAATCCGGTTCTATCCGGTTTAAACCGGTTTAAACCGGTTCAATCTGGTTCTGTCCGGTTTAAACCGGTTTAACCCGGTTCAATCCGGTTCTATCCAGTTTAAACCGGTTTAAACCGGTTCAATCTGGTTTATACCGGTTGAAACCGGTTCAATCTGGTTTAAACCGGTTCACTCTGTTTCTATCCGGTTTAAACTGGTTTAAACCGGTTCAATCCGGATCTATCCGGTTGTATCCGGTTTAACACGGTTCAATCCGGTTTAAACAGGTTTAAACCTGTACTATCCGGTTTAAACCGGTTCAATCCGGTTTTATCCGGTTTAAATCAGTTCCTTCCGGTTCTATCCGATTTAAACCTGTTTAAGCCGGTTCAATACGGTTTTGTCCGGTTTAAACCGGTTCAATCCGGTTCTATCCGGTTTAAACCAGTTCAGTCCGGTTCTATCCGGTTTAAACCGGTTTAAACCGGTTCAATCCAGTTCTATCCGGTTTAAACCGATTTAAACCGGTTCAATCTGGTTCTATCTGGTTTAAACCGGTTCAATCCGGTTCTATCCGGTTTAAACCGGTTTAAATCGGTTCAATCCAGTTCTGTCCGGTTGTGTCCGGTTTAAACCGGTTCAATCCAGTTCTATCCGTTTTAAACCGTTTTAAACTGTTCTATCCAGTTTAAACCGGTTCTATCCGGTTTAAACCGGTTTAAACCGGTATTATCTGGTTTAAACTGGTTCAATCCCGTTTTATCCGGTTGAAACCGGTTTAACCGATTCAATCCGGTTTAAACCGGTTCTATCCGGTTCTATCCGGTTTAAACCTGTTTAAATCGGTTCAATCTGGTTTTATCCGGTTTAAACTGGTTCGATCCGGTTCTATCCGGTTTAAAGAGGTTTAAACTAGTTCAATCCGGTTTTATCCAGTTTAAACCGGTTCAATCCGGTTCTTTCTGGTTTAAACCGGTTCTATCCGGTTCTATCCGGTTTAAACGGGAATAAACCGGTTCAATCCGGTTCTATCCGGTTTAAACAGGTTTAAACCGTCTCAATCCGGTTCTATCCGGTTTAAACCGGTTCAATCCGGATCTATCTGATTTAAAACGGTTTAAACCGGTTCAATCCGGTTCAATCTGGTTCTATCCGGTTTAAAACGGTTCAATCCGGTTCTATGCAGTATAAACCGGTTCAATCCGGTTCTTTCCGGTTCTATCCGGTTTAAACCGGTTTAAACTGGTTCAATCCGGTTCAATCCGGTTCTATCCGGTTCAAACAGGTTTAAACTGGTTCAATCCGGTTCTATCCGGTTTAAACCGGTTCTATCCGGTTCTTTCCGGTTTAAACCGGTTTAAACCGGTTCAATCCGGTTTTATCTGGTTTAAACTGGTTCAATCCGGTTTTATCCGTTTGAAACTGGTTTAACCGCTTCAATCCAGTTTTATCCGGTTTGAACCGGTTCTATCCAGTTCTATCCAGTTTAAACCGGTTTAAACCGGTTCCATCCGGTTTTCTCCGGTTTAAACTGGTTTAAACCGGTTCATTCCGTTTTTATCCGGTTTAAACCTGTTTAAACCGGTTCAATCCGGTTGTATCCGGTTTAAACCGGTTCAATCCGGTTTTATCCGGTTTAAACCAGTTCTATCCGGTTCTATCCGGTTTAAACCTGTTTAATCCGGTTCAATCCGGTTTTATCCGCTTTAAACCGGTTCAATCCGGTTCTATCTGGTTTAAACCGGTTTCAACCGGTTCAATCCGGTTCTATCCGGTTTAAACCGGTTCAATCCAGTTCTATCCTGTTTAAACAGGTTTAACCCGGTTTAATCCGGTTTAAACCGGTTTAATCTGGTTTAAACCGGTTCAATCCGGTTCTATCTGGTTTAAACCGGTTCAATCTTGTTCTATCCGGTTGTATCAGGTTTCAACCGGTTCAATCGGTTTTAACTGGTTTAAACTGGTTCAATGCGGTGTTATCCGGTTGAAACCGGTTTAACCGGTTCAATCCAGTTCTATCCGGTTTAAACAGGTTTAACCCGGTTTAATCCGGTTTAAACCGGTTTAATCTGGTTTAAACCGGTTCAATCTGGTTCTATCCGGTTTAAACCGGTTCAATCTGTTTCTACTCGGTTGAAACAGGTTTAAACCGTTTCAATCCTGTTTTATCCGGTTTTAACCGGTTCAATCCGGTTCTATCCGGTTTAAACCGGTTTAAACCGGTTCAATCCGGTTCTATCCAGTTTAAACCGGTTCTATCCGTTTCTATCCAGTTTAAACCGGTTTAAACCAGTTCTATCCGGTTCTATCCGGTTTAAACCGGTTCAATCCGGTTTTATCCGGTTTAAAACGGTTCAATCCGGTTCTATCCATTTTAAACCGGTTTAAACCAGTTCAATCCGGTTTTATCCAGTTAAAACCGGTTCAATCCGGTTTTATCCGGTTTAAACCAGTTCTATCTGGTTCTATCCAGTTTAAACCTGTTTAATCCGGTTCAATCCGGTTTCATCCATTTTAAACCACTTGAATCCGGTTCTATCCGGTTTAAACCGGTTTAAACCGGTTCAATCTGGTTCTGTCCGGTTTAAACCGGTTTAACCCGGTTCAATCCGGTTCTATCCAGTTTAAACCGGTTTAAACCGGTTCAATCCGGTTTATACCGGTTGAAACCGGTTCAATCTGGTTTAAACCGGTTCACTCTGTTTCTATCCGGTTTAAACTGGTTTAAACCGGTTCAATCCGGATCTATCCGGTTGTATCCGGTTTAAAACGGTTCAATCCGGTTTAAACAGGTTTAAACCTGTACTATCCGGTTTAAACCGGTTCAATCCGGTTTTATCCGGTTTAAACCAGTTCTATCTGGTTCTATCCAGTTTAAACCTGTTTAATCCGGTTCAATCCGGTTTCATCCATTTTAAACCACTTGAATCCGGTTCTATCCGGTTTAAACCGGTTTAAACCGGTTCAATCTGGTTCTGTCCGGTTTAAACCGGTTTAACCCGGTTCAATCCGGTTCTATCCAGTTTAAACCGGTTTAAACCGGTTCAATCCGGTTTATACCGGTTGAAACCGGTTCAATCTGGTTTAAACCGGTTCACTCTGTTTCTATCCGGTTTAAACTGGTTTAAACCGGTTCAATCCGGATCTATCCAGTTGTATCCGGTTTAAAACGGTTCAATCCGGTTTAAACAGGTTTAAACCTGTACTATCCGGTTTAAACCGGTTCAATCCGGTTTTATCCGGTTTAAATCAGTTCCTTCCGGTTCTATCCGATTTAAACCTGTTTAAGCCGGTTCAATACGGTTTTGTCCGGTTTAAACCGGTTCAATCCGGTTCTATCCGGTTTAAACCGGTTCAGTCCGGTTCTATCCGGTTTAAACCGGTTTAAACCGGTTCAATCCAGTTCTATCCGGTTTAAACCGATTTAAACCGGTTCAATCTGGTTCTATCTGGTTTAAACCGGTTCAATCCGGTTCTATCCGGTTTAAACCGGTTTAAATCGGTTCAATCCAGTTCTGTCCGGTTGTGTCCGGTTTAAACCGGTTCAATCCAGTTCTATCCGTTTTAAACCGTTTTAAACTGTTCTATCCAGTTTAAACCGGTTCTATCCGGTTTAAACCGGTTTAAACCGGTATTATCTGGTTTAAACTGGTTCAATCCCGTTTTATCCGGTTGAAACCGGTTTAACCGATTCAATCCGGTTTAAACCGGTTCTATCCGGTTCTATCCGGTTTAAACCTGTTTAAATCGGTTCAATCTGGTTTTATCCGGTTTAAACTGGTTCGATCCGGTTCTATCCGGTTTAAAGAGGTTTAAACTAGTTCAATCCGGTTTTATCCAGTTTAAACCGGTTCAATCCGGTTCTTTCTGGTTTAAACCGGTTCTATCCGGTTCTATCCGGTTTAAACGGGAATAAACCAGTTCAATCCGGTTCTATCCGGTTTAAACAGGTTTAAACCGGCTCAATCCGGTTCTATCCGGTTTAAACCGGTTCAATCCGGATCTATCTGATTTAAAACGGTTTAAACCGGTTCAATCCGGTTCAATCTGGTTCTATCCGGTTTAAAACGGTTCAATCCGGTTCTATGCAGTATAAACCGGTTCAATCCGGTTCTTTCCGGTTCTATCCGGTTTAAACCGGTTTAAACTGGTTCAATCCGGTTCAATCCCGTTCTATCCGGTTTAAACAGGTTTAAACTGGTTCAATCCGGTTCTATCCGGTTTAAACCGGATTGAACCAGTTCAATCCGGTTGTATCCGGCTTAAACCGGTTCAATCTGGGTCTATCCGGTTTAAACCGGTTTAAACCGGTTCAATACGGTTCTATCCGGTTTAAACCGGTTTAATCCGGATCTATCTGATTTAAAACGGTTTAAACCGGTTCAATCCGGTTCAATCTGGTTCTATCCGGTTTAAAACGGTTCAATCCGGTTCTATCCAGTATAAACCGGTTCAATCCGGTTCTTTCCGGTTCTATCCGGTTTAAACCGGTTTAAACTGGTTCAATCCGGTTCTATCCGGTTTAAACCGGTTTAAACCGGTTCTATGCGGTTTAAACCGTTTCAATCCAGTTCTATGCGGTTCTCTCCGGTGTAAACCGGTTCAATCTGGTTCTATTCGGTTTAAACCGGTTCAATCCGGTTCTATCCGGTTCTATCCGGTGTTAACCGGTTTAAACTGGTTCAATCCGGTTCTATCCGGTTTAAACAGGTTCTATCCAGTTCTATCCGGTTTAAACAGGTTTAAACCGATTCAATCCGTTTTTATCCGGTTTAAACCGGTTCAATCCGTTTCGATCCGGTTTAAACTGGTTTAAAGCGGTTCTATACGGTTCTATCCGGTTTAAACAGGTTTAAACCGATTCAATCCGTTTTTATCGGGTTTAAACCGGTTCTATCCGGTTCTATCCGGTTTAAACCGGTTGAAACCGGTTCAATCCGGTTTTATCTGGTTTAATCTGGTTCAATCCGGTTTTATCCGGTTGAATCTGGTTTAACCGCTTCAATCCAGTTTTATCCGGTTTGAACCGGTTCTATCCGGTTCTATCCAGTTTAAACCGGTTTAATCCGGTTCCATCCGGTTTTCTCCGGTTTAAACTGGTTTAAACCGGTTCATTCCGTTTTTATCCGGTTTAAACCTGTTTAAACCGGTTCAATCCGGTTGTATCCGGTTTAAACCGGTTCAATCCGGTTTTATCCGGTTTAAACCAGTTCTATCCGGTTCTATCCGGTTTAAACCTGTTTAATCCGGTTCAATCCGGTTTTATCCGCTTTAAACCGGTTCAATCCGGTTCTATCTGGTTTAAACCGGTTTCAACCGGTTCAATCCGGTTCTATCCGGTTTAAACCGTTCAATCCGTTTTTATCCGGTTTAAACAAGTTCACTCCGGTTTTATCCGGTTTAAACCGGTTTGAACCGGTTCAATCCGGTTTTATGTGGTTTAAACCGGTTCAATCTAGTTCTATCCGGTTTAAACCGGTTTTATCCGGTTTAGACCGGTTTAAACCAGTTCAATCCGGTTGTAATCGGCTTAAACTGGTTCAATCTGGTTTTATCCGGTTTAAAGCGCTTTACAACAGTTTAATCCGGTTTTATCTGGTTTATACCAGTTTGTACCGGTTCAATCCGGTTTTATCTCGTTTAGACCGGTTCTATCCGGTTCTATCCTTTTTAAATCGGATTAAACGGGTTCTATCCTGTTCTATCCTGTTTTAACTGGATTAAACCAGTTCAATCGGTTTTATCCGGTTTAAACCGGTTCTATCCGTTTCCATCTGTTTTAAACGGGTTTCAACTGGTTCAATCCGGTTTTATCCGTTTTAAACCGGTTCAATCTGATTTTATCCGGTTTAAACTGTTTCAATTTGGTTTTATCCGCTTTAAACCGGTGTGAACCGGTTCAATCCGGTTTTATCCGGTTTAAACCAGTTTAAACTGGGTCAATCCGGTTTTATCCAGTTTAAACCTATTCAATCCGGTTTTATCCGGTTTAAACCGGTTCTATCCGGTTCTATCCGGTTGAAACCGGTTTAATACGGTTCAATCCGGTTTGATCCGGTTTAAACCGGTTCAATCTGGTTTTATCCGGTTTAAACCGGTTTTAACCGATTCAATCCGGTTTATCCAGTATAAACTGGTTTAATCCGTTTCAATTCGGTTTTATCTGCTTTCAACCGATTTAAACCGGTTCACTCCGGTTTTATCCAGTTTAAACCGGTTTAAACCGGATCAATCCGGTTTTATCCGGTTTCAACCGGTTTTACCCGGTTCTATACGGTTTAAACAGGTTTAAACCTGTTCAATCCGATTTCATCCAGTTTAAACCGATTCAACCCAGTTTTATCCGGTTTAAACCGGTTTAAGCTGGTTCAATCCGGTTTTATCCAGTTTAAACCGGTTTTATCCGTTTTAAACCGGTTTAAACCAGTTCATTCCGGTTTTATCAGGTTTAAACCGGTTTGAACCGGTTCAATACGGTTTAATCCGGTTTAAACCAGTTTGAAACGGTTCAATCCGGTTTAAACCAGTTTAAGCCGGTTCAAGACTGTTTTATCCGGTTGAAACCGGTTCTATCCGTTTCTATACAGTTGAAACCGGTTTAAACTGGTTCAATCCAGTTTTATCCGGTTTAAACCGGTTCAGTCTGGTTTTATCCGGTTTAAACCGGTTTAAAATGGTTCAATCCGGTTTTATCCGGTTTAAACCGGTTCTATGCTGTTTATACCAGTTTAAGCCTGTTCAATCGGTTTTTATCCGGTTTACACCTGTTTAAGCCGGTTCATTCCGGTTTTATCCAGTTTAAACCGGTTATATCCGGTTCTATCCGGTTGAAACCAGTTTAAACCGGTTCAATCCGGTTTTATAAAGTTTAAACCTTTTTGAACCGGTTCAATCCGGTTTTATCCGGTTTAAACCGGTTTAAGCCCGTTCAATCCGGTTTTATCCAGTTTAAACCGGTTCAATCCGGTTTTATCCGGTTTAAACCAGTTCTATCCGGTTCTATCCGGTTTAAACCTGTTTAATCCGGTTCAATCCGGTTTTATCCGCTTTAAACCGGTTCAATCCGGTTCTATCTGGTTTAAACCGGTTTCAACCGGTTCAATCCGGTTCTATCCGGTTTAAACCGGTTCAATCCAGTTCTATCCGGTTTAAACAGGTTTAACCCGGTTTAATCCGGTTTAAACCGGTTTAATCTGGTTTAAACCGGTTCAATCCGGTTCTATCTGGTTTAAACCGGTTCAATCTTGTTCTATCCGGTTGTATCAGGTTTCAACCGGTTCAATCGGTTTTAACTGGTTTAAACTGGTTCAATGCGGTGTTATCCGGTTGAAACCGGTTTAACCGGTTCAATCCAGTTCTATCCGGTTTAAACAGGTTTAACCCGGTTTAATCCGGTTTAAACCGGTTTAATCTGGTTTAAACCGGTTCAATCTGGTTCTATCCGGTTTAAACCGGTTCAATCTGTTTCTACTCGGTTGAAACAGGTTTAAACCGTTTCAATCCTGTTTTATCCGGTTTTAACCGGTTCAATCCGGTTCTATCCGGTTTAAACCGGTTTAAACCGGTTCAATCCGGTTCTATCCAGTTTAAACCGGTTCTATCCGTTTCTATCCAGTTTAAACCGGTTTAAACCAGTTCTATCCGGTTCTATCCGGTTTAAACCGGTTCAATCCGGTTTTATCCGGTTTAAAACGGTTCAATACGGTTCTATCCATTTTAAACCGGTTTAAACCAGTTCAATCCGGTTTTATCCAGTTAAAACCGGTTCAATCCGGTTTTATCCGGTTTAAACCAGTTCTATCTGGTTCTATCCAGTTTAAACCTGTTTAATCCGGTTCAATCCGGTTTCATCCATTTTAAACCACTTGAATCCGGTTCTATCCGGTTTAAACCGGTTTAAACCGGTTCAATCTGGTTCTGTCCGGTTTAAACCGGTTTAACCCGGTTCAATCCGGTTCTATCCAGTTTAAACCGGTTTAAACCGGTTCAATCCGGTTTATACCGGTTGAAACCGGTTCAATCTGGTTTAAACCGGTTCACTCTGTTTCTATCCGGTTTAAACTGGTTTAAACCGGTTCAATCCGGATCTATCCAGTTGTATCCGGTTTAAAACGGTTCAATCCGGTTTAAACAGGTTTAAACCTGTACTATCCGGTTTAAACCGGTTCAATCCGGTTTTATCCGGTTTAAATCAGTTCCTTCCGGTTCTATCCGATTTAAACCTGTTTAAGCCGGTTCAATACGGTTTTGTCCGGTTTAAACCGGTTCAATCCGGTTCTATCCGGTTTAAACCGGTTCAGTCCGGTTCTATCCGGTTTAAACCGGTTTAAACCGGTTCAATCCAGTTCTATCCGGTTTAAACCGATTTAAACCGGTTCAATCTGGTTCTATCTGGTTTAAACCGGTTCAATCCGGTTCTATCCGGTTTAAACCGGTTTAAATCGGTTCAATCCAGTTCTGTCCGGTTGTGTCCGGTTTAAACCGGTTCAATCCAGTTCTATCCGTTTTAAACCGTTTTAAACTGTTCTATCCAGTTTAAACCGGTTCTATCCGGTTTAAACCGGTTTAAACCGGTATTATCTGGTTTAAACTGGTTCAATCCCGTTTTATCCGGTTGAAACCGGTTTAACCGATTCAATCCGGTTTAAACCGGTTCTATCCGGTTCTATCCGGTTTAAACCTGTTTAAATCGGTTCAATCTGGTTTTATCCGGTTTAAACTGGTTCGATCCGGTTCTATCCGGTTTAAAGAGGTTTAAACTAGTTCAATCCGGTTTTATCCAGTTTAAACCGGTTCAATCCGGTTCTTTCTGGTTTAAACCGGTTCTATCCGGTTCTATCCGGTTTAAACGGGAATAAACCAGTTCAATCCGGTTCTATCCAGTTTAAACAGGTTTAAACCGGCTCAATCCGGTTCTATCCGGTTTAAACCGGTTCAATCCGGATCTATCTGATTTAAAACGGTTTAAACCGGTTCAATCCGGTTCAATCTGGTTCTATCCGGTTTAAAACGGTTCAATCCGGTTCTATGCAGTATAAACCGGTTCAATCCGGTTCTTTCCGGTTCTATCCGGTTTAAACCGGTTTAAACTTGTTCAATCCGGTTCAATCCCGTTCTATCCGGTTTAAACAGGTTTAAACTGGTTCAATCCGGTTCTATCCGGTTTAAACCGGATTGAACCAGTTCAATCCGGTTGTATCCGGCTTAAACCGGTTCAATCTGGGTCTATCCGGTTTAAACCGGTTTAAACCGGTTCAATACGGTTCTATCCGGTTTAAACCGGTTTAATCCGGATCTATCTGATTTAAAACGGTTTAAACCGGTTCAATCTGGTTCTATCCGGTTTAAAACGGTTCAATCCGGTTCTATCCAGTATAAACCGGTTCAATCCGGTTCTTTCCGGTTCTATCCGGTTTAAACCGGTTTAAACTGGTTCAATCCGGTTCTATCCGGTTTAAACCGGTTTAAACCGGTTCTATGCGGTTTAAACCGTTTCAATCCAGTTCTATGCGGTTCTCTCCGGTGTAAACCGGTTCAATCTGGTTCTATTCGGTTTAAACCGGTTCAATCCGGTTCTATCCGGTTCTATCCGGTGTTAACCGGTTTAAACTGGTTCAATCCGGTTCTATCCGGTTTAAACAGGTTCTATCCAGTTCTATCCGGTTTAAACAGGTTTAAACCGATTCAATCCGTTTTTATCCGGTTTAAACCGGTTCAATCCGTTTCGATCCGGTTTAAACTGGTTTAAAGCGGTTCTATACGGTTCTATCCGGTTTAAACAGGTTTAAACCGATTCAATCCGTTTTTACCGGGTTTAAACCGGTTCTATCCGGTTCTATCCGGTTTAAACCGGTTGAAACCGGTTCAATCCGGTTTTATCTGGTTTAATCTGGTTCAATCCGGTTTTATCCGGTTGAATCTGGTTTAACCGCTTCAATCCAGTTTTATCCGGTTTGAACCGGTTCTATCCGGTTCTATCCAGTTTAAACCGGTTTAATCCGGTTCCATCCGGTTTTCTCCGGTTTAAACTGGTTTAAACCGGTTCATTCCGTTTTTATACGGTTTAAACCTGTTTAAACCGGTTCAATCCGGTTGTATCCGGTTTAAACCGGTTCAATCCGGTTTTATCCGGTTTAAACCAGTTCTATCCGGTTCTATCCGGTTTAAACCTGTTTAATCCGGTTCAATCCGGTTTTATCCGCTTTAAACCGGTTCAATCCGGTTCTATCTGGTTTAAACCGGTTTCAACCGGTTCAATCCGGTTCTATCCGGTTTAAACCGGTTCAATCCGTTTTTATCCGGTTTAAACAAGTTCACTCCGGTTTTATCCGGTTTAAACCGGTTTGAACCGGTTCAATCCGGTTTTATGTGGTTTAAACCGGTTCAATCTAGTTCTATCCGGTTTAAACCGGTTTTATCCGGTTTAGACCGGTTTAAACCAGTTCAATCCGGTTGTAATCGGCTTAAACTGGTTCAATCTGGTTTTATCCGGTTTAAAGCGCTTTACAACAGTTTAATCCGGTTTTATCTGGTTTAAACCAGTTTGTACCGGTTCAATCCGGTTTTATCTCGTTTAGACCGGTTCTATCCGGTTCTATCCTTTTTAAATCGGATTAAACGGGTTCTATCCTGTTCTATCCTGTTTTAACTGGATTAAACCAGTTCAATCGGTTTTATCCGGTTTAAACCGGTTCTATCCGTTTCCATCTGTTTTAAACGGGTTTCAACTGGTTCAATCCGGTTTTATCCGTTTTAAACCGGTTCAATCTGATTTTATCCGGTTTAAACTGTTTCAATTTGGTTTTATCTGCTTTAAACCGGTGTGAACCGGTTCAATCCGGTTTTATCCGGTTTAAACCAGTTTAAACTGGGTCAATCCGGTTTTATCCAGTTTAAACCTATTCAATCCGGTTTTATCCGGTTTAAACCGGTTCTATCCGGTTCTATCCGGTTGAAACCGGTTTAATACGGTTCAATCCGGTTTGATCCGGTTTAAACCGGTTCAATCTGGTTTTATCCGGTTTAAACCGGTTTTAACCGATTCAATCCGGTTTATCCAGTATAAACTGGTTTAATCCGTTTCAATTCGGTTTTATCTGCTTTCAACCGATTTAAACCGGTTCACTCCGGTTTTATCCAGTTTAAACCGGTTTAAACCGGATCAATCCGGTTTTATCCGGTTTCAACCGGTTTTACCCGGTTCTATACGGTTTAAACAGGTTTAAACCTGTTCAATCCGATTTCATCCAGTTTAAACCGATTCAACCCAGTTTTATCCGGTTTAAACCGGTTTAAGCTGGTTCAATCCGGTTTTATCCAGTTTAAACCGGTTTTATCCGTTTTAAACCGGTTTAAACCAGTTCATTCCGGTTTTATCAGGTTTAAACCGGTTTGAACCGGTTCAATACGGTTTAATCCGGTTTAAACCAGTTTGAAACGGTTCAATCCGGTTTAAACCAGTTTAAGCCGGTTCAAGACTGTTTTATAAGGTTGAAACCGGTTCTATCCGTTTCTATAAGGTTGAAACCGGTTTAAACTGGTTCAATCCAGTTTTATCCGGTTTAAACCGGTTCAGTCTGGTTTTATCCGGTTTAAACCGGTTTAAAATGGTTCAATCCGGTTTTATCCGGTTTAAACCGGTTCTATGCTGTTTATACCAGTTTAAGCCTGTTCAATCGGTTTTTATCCGGTTTACACCTGTTTAAGCCGGTTCATTCCGGTTTTATCCAGTTTAAACCGGTTATATCCGGTTCTATCCGGTTGAAACCAGTTTAAACCGGTTCAATCCGGTTTTATAAAGTTTAAACCTTTTTGAACCGGTTCAATCCGGTTTTATCCGGTTTAAACCGGTTTAAGCCCGTTCAATCCGGTTTTATCCAGTTTAAACCGGTTCAATCTGGTTTTATCCGGTTTAAACCGGTTTAAGCCCGTTCAATCCGGTTTTATCCAGTTTAAACCGGTTCTATCCGGTTCTATCCGGTTGAAACCAGTTTAAACCGGTTCAATCCGGTTTTATCCGGTTTAAACCGGTTTAAGCTGGTTCAATCCGGTTTTATCCGGTTTAAACCAGTTCAATCTTGTTTTATCCGGTTTAAACCGGTTGAAACCAGTTCAATCCGGTTTTATCTGGTTTAGACCAGTTCAAACCAGTTCAATACGGTTTTATCCAGTTTAAACCAGTTCTATCCATTTCTATCTGGTTTAAACCGGTTTAAACTGGTTCAATCCGGTTTTATCCGGTTTAAACCGGTTCTATCCGTTTTAAACCGGTTGAAAACAGTTCATTCCGGTTTTATCCTGTTTAAACCGGTTCAATCTGTTTTTATCCGGTTTAAACCTGTTCTATCCGGTTTAAACAGGTGTGAACCGGTTCAATCCGATTTTATCCGGTTTAAACCGGTTTAAACCGCTTCAATCCGGTTTTATCCGGTTTAAACCGGTTCTATCCAGTTCTATCCGGTTGAAACCGGTTTAAACCGGTTCAATCCGGTTTTATCCGTTTTAAACCAGTTCAATCCGGTTTTATCCGGTTTAAACCGGTTTAAACCGGTTCAATCCGGTTTTATCCGGTTTAAACCGGTTTAAGCCGGTTCAATCCGGTTTTATCTAGTTTAAACCGGTTCATTCCGGTTTTATCCGTTTAAAACCGTTTTGAAACGGTTCAATCCGGTTTTATCCGGTTTAAACCGGTTCATTCCGTTTTTATCCGTTTAAAACCGGTTTGAAACGGTTCAATCCGGTTTTATCCGGTTTAAACCGGTTCAATCCGTTTTTATCCGGTTTAAACAAGTTCACTCCGGTTTTATCCGGTTTAAACCGGTATGAACCGGTTCAATCCGGTTTTATGTGGTTTAAACCGGTTCAATCCGGTTTTATCCGGTTAAACCGGTTCTATCCGGTTCTATCCGGTTTGAACCGGTTCAATCCGGATTTATCCGGTTTAAGCCGGTTCATTCCGGTTTTATCCGTTTAAAACCGGTTTGAAACGGTTCAATCCGGATTTATCCGGTTTAAACCGTTTCATTCCGGTTTTATCCGTTTAAAACCGGTTTGAAACGGTTCAATCTGGTTTTATCCGGTTTAAACCGGTTCTATCCGGTTCTATCCGGTTGAAACCAGTTTAAACCGGTTCAATCCGTTTTTCTGGTTTAAATCGGGTTAAACCAGTTCATTCCGGTTTTATCCGGTTTAAGCCGGTTCAATCTGGTTTAAACCGTTTCAATCTGGTTTTATCCGGTTTGAACCGGTTTAAACTGCTTCAATCCGGTTTTATCCGGTTTAAACCGGTTCTATCCGGTTCTATCCGGTTGAAACCGGTTTAATACGGTTCAATCCGGTTTGATCCGGTTTAAACCGGTACAATCTTTTTTTATCCGGTTTAAACCGGTTTTAACCGATTCAATCCGGTTTATCCAGTATAAACTGGTTTAATCCGTTTCAATCCGGTTTTATCTGCTTTAAACCGATTTAAACCGGTTCAGTCCGGTTTTATCCAGTTTAAACCGGTTTAAACCGGATCAATCCGGTTTTATCCGGTTTCAACCGGTTTTACCCGGTTCTATACGGTTTAAACAGGTTTAAACCTGTTCAATCCGATTTCATCCGGTTTAAACCGATTCAACCCAGTTTTATCCGGTTTAAACCGGTTTAAGCTGGTTCAATACGGTTTTATCCCGTTTAAACCGGTTTTATCCGTTTTAAACCGGTTTAATCCAGATCAATCCGGTTTTATCCGGTTTAAACCATTTCTATCCGGTTCTATCCGTTTTAAACCGGTTTAAACCACTTCATTCCGGTTTTATCAGGTTTAAACCGGTTTGAACCGGTTCAATCCGGTTTAATCCGGTTTAAACCGGTTTAAGCCAGTTCAATCCAGTTTTATCCAGTTTAAACCGGATCTATCCGGTTCTATCCGTTTGAAACCAATTTAAACCGGTTCAATCCGGTTTTATCCAGTTTAAACCAGTTCAATCCTGTTTTATCCGGTTTAAACCGGTTCTATCCGGTTCTATACAGTTGAAACCGGTTTAAACCGGTTCAATCCGGTTTTATCCAGTTTAAACCGGTTCAGTCTGGTTTTATCCGGTTTAAACCGGTTTAAAATGGTTCAATCCGGTTTTATCCGGTTTAAACCGGTTCTATGCTGTTTATACCAGTTTAAGCCTGTTCAATCGGGTTTTATCCAGTTTAGACCTGTTTAAGCCGGTTCATTCCGGTTTTATACAGTTTAAACCGGTTTAAACCCTGTCAATCCGTTTTTATCCGGTTTCAACCGGTCTACAGCGGTTCAATCCGGTTTTATCCGGTTTATACCGTTTCTATCCGGTTCTATCCGGTTTAACCTGGTTTAAACCAGTTCATTCCGGTTTTATCCGGTTTAAACCTGTTTGAACCGGTTCAATCCGGTTTTATTCGGTTTAAACCGGTTTAAGCCGGTTCAATCCGGTTTTATCTAGTTTAAACCGGTTCATTCCGGTTTTATTCGTTTAAAACCGGTTTGAAACGGTTCAATCCGGTTTTATCCGGTTTAAACCGGTTCATTCCAGTTTTATCCGTTTCAAACCGGTTTGAAACGGTTCAATCCGGTTTTATCCGGTTTAAACCGTTTCAATCCGTTTTTATCCGGTTTAAACAAGTTCACTCCGGTTTTATCCGGTTTAAACCGGTATGAACCGGTTCAATCCGGTTTTATCCGGTTTAAACCAGTTCAATCCTGTTTTATCCGGTTTAAACCGGTTCTATCCGGTTCTATACAGTTGAAACCGGTTTAAACCGGATCAATCAGGTTTTATCCGGTTTAAACCGGTTCTATCCTGTTGAAACGGTATTAAACCGGTTCAATCCGGTTTTATACGGTTTAAACCGGTTCAATCCGGTTTTATCCGGTTTAAACGGGTTCTATCCGGTTCTATCCGGTTTGAACCGGTTCAATCCGGTTTTATCCGGTTTAAACCGGTTCTATCCGGTTCTATCCGGTTTGAACCGGATCAATCCGGTTTTATCCAGTTTCAACCGGTTCTATTCGTTTCCATCTGGTTTAAAAGGGTTTACACAGGTTCAATCCGGTTTTATACGTTTTAAACAAGTTCAATCTGATTTTATCCGTTTTAAACTGGTTCAATTTGGTTTTATCCGGTTTAAACGGGTTTGAACCGGTTCAATCCGGTTTTATCCGGTTTAAACCGGTTTAAACCGGGTCAATCCGGTTTTATCCGGTTTAAACCTCTTCAATCCGGTTTTCTCCAGTTTAAACCGGTTTAAACAGGTTCAATCCGGTTTTATCCAGTTTAAACCGGTTCTATCCGGTTCTCTCCGGTTGATACCAGTTTAAACCGGTTCAATCCGGTTTTATCCGGTTTAAATCAGTTCAATCCGGTTTTATCCACTTTAAACCGGTTTAAACCGGTTCAATCCGGTTTTATCCGGTTTAAACCGGTTCTATCCGCTTCTATCCGGTTTAAACCGGTTCTATCCAGTTCTATCTGGTTTAAGCCGGTTTAAACCAGTACAATCCGTTTTTATCCGGTTTAAACCGGATCAATCCGGTTTTATCCGGTTTAAACCGGTTTAAACTGGTTCAATCCGGTTTTATCCGGTTTAAACCGGTTCTATCCGGTTTTATCCGGTTTAAGCCGGTTCAATCCGGTTTGAACCGGTTCAATCCGGTTTTATACGGTTTAAACCGGTTTAAGCCGGTTCAATCCGGTTTTATCCAGTTTAAACCAGTTCTATCTGGTTGAAACCCATTTAAACCGGTTCATTCCGGTTTTATCTGGTTAAAACCGGTTTGAAACGGTTCAATCCGGTTTTATCCTGTTTAAACCGGTTCATTCCGGTTTTATCCGTTTAAAACCGGTTTGAAACGGTTCAATCCGGTTTTATCCGCTTTAAACCGGTTCATTCCGGTTTTATCCGTTTAAAACCGTTTTGAAACGGTTCAATCCGGTTTTATCCGGTTTAAACCGGTTCAATCAGTTTTTATCCGGTTTAAACAAGTTCACTCCGGTTTTATCCGGTTTAAACCGGTTTGAACCGGTTCAATCCGGTTTTATGTGGTTTAAACCGGTTCAATCTGGTTCTATACGGTTTAAACCGGTTTTATCCGGTTTAGACCGGTTTAAACCAGTTCAATCCGGTTTTAATCGGCTTAAACTGGTTCAATCTGGTTTTATCCGGTTTAAAGCCCTTTAAAACGGTTTAATCCGGTTTTATCTGGTTTAAACCAGTTTGAACCGGTTCAATCCGGTTTTATCTCGTTTAGACCGGTTCTATCCGGTTCTATCCTTTTTAAATCGGATTAAACTGGTTCTATCCTGTTCTATCCTGTTTTAACTGGATTAAACCAGTTCAATCGGTTTTATCCGGTTTAAACCGGTTCTATCCGTTTCCATCTGGTTTAAACGGGTTTCAACTAGTTCAATCCGGTTTTATCCGTTTTAAACCGGTTCAATCTGATTTTATCCGGTTTAAACTGTTTCAATTTGGTTTTATCCGGTTTAAACCAGTTTAAACTGGGTCAATCCGGTTTTATCCAGTTTAAACCTATTCAATCCGGTTTTCTCCAGTTGAAACCGGTTTAGACTGTTTCAATCCGGTTTTATCCAGTTTAAACCGGTTCTATCCTGTTCTATCCGGTTGAAACCGGTTTAAACCGGTTCAATCCGGTTTTATCCGGTTTAAACCAGTTTAATCTGGTTTTATCCGCTTTAAACCGGTTTAAACCGGTTCAATCCGGTTTTATCCGGTTTAAACCGGTTCTATCCGGTTCTATCCGGTTTAAACCGGTTCTATCCGGTTCTATCTGGTGTAAACATGTTTAAACCGGTTCAATCTGGTTTTATCCGGTTTAAACCGGTTTAAACCGCTTCAATCTGGTTTTATCCGGTTTAAACCGGTTTAAACCGGTTCAATCCGGTTTTATCCGGTTTAAACGGGTTTCAACCGGTTCTATCCGGTTTAAACCGGTTTGAGCCGGTTCATGCCTGTTTTAGCCGGTTTAAACCGAATACCGGTTTAAACCGGTTCTAACCAGTTTAAACAGGTTTAAGCCGGTTCAATCTGGTTTTATCTAGTTTAAACCGGTTCAATCCGTTTTTTCCGGTTTAAATCGGTTTAAACCAGTTCAGTCCGGTTTTATCCGGTTTAAGCCGGTTCAATCCGGTTTAAGCCGGTTCAATCCGGTTTTATCCAGTTTTAACCGGTTCTATCCGGTTCTATCCGCTTGAAACCAGTTTAAACCGGTTCAATCCGGTTTTATCCAGTTTAAACCGGTTCAATCTTGTTTTATCTGGTTTAAACCGGTTCTATCCGGTTTAAACCGGTTTAAACCGCTTCAATCCGGTTTTATCCGGTTTAAACCGGTTTAAACCGGTTCAATCGGTTTTTATCTGGTTTAATCCGGATTAAACCGGTTCTATCCTGTTTTATCCAGTTTAAACCGGTTAAATCCGTTTTTTCCGGTTTAAACCGGTTTAAACCAGTTCATTCCGGTTTTATCCGGTTTAAGCCGGTTCAATCCGGTTTAAACCGTTTCAATCTGGTTTTATCCGGTTTTAACCGGTTTAAACCGCTTCAATCCGGTATTATCCGTTTTAAACCGGTTCTATCCAGTTCTATCCTGTTGAAACCAGTTTAAACCGGTTCAATCCGGTTTTATCCGGTTTAAACAAGTTCAATCCGATTTTATCCGGTTTAAACCGGTTTAAACCGGTTCAATCCGGTTTTATCCGGTTTAAACCAGTTCTATCCGGTTCTATCCGGTTTGAACCGGTTCAATCCGGTTTTATACGGTTTAAACCGGTTTAAGCCGGTTCAATCCGGTTTTATCCAGTTTAAACCGGTTCTATCCGGTTCTATCCGGTTGAAACCCGTTTAAACCGGTTCATTCCGGTTTTATCTGGTTAAAACCGGTTTGAAACGGTTCAATCCGGTTTTATCCGGTTTAAACCGGTTCATTCCGGTTTTATCCGTTTAAAACCGGTTTGAAACGGTTCAATCCGGTTTTATCCACTTTAAACCGGTTCATTCCGGTTTTATCCATTTAAAACCGTTTTGAAACTGTTCAATCCGGTTTTATCCGGTTTAAACCGGTTTGAACCGGTTCAATCCGGTTTTATGTGGTTTAAACCGGTTCAATCTGGTTCTATCCGGTTTAAACCGGTTTTATCCGGTTTAGACCAGTTTAAACCGGTTCAATCCGGTTTTATCCGTTTTAAACCGGTTCAATCTGATTTTATCCGGTTTAAACTGTTTCAATTTGGTTTTATCCGGTTTAAACCGGTTTGAACCGGTTCAATCCGGTTTTATCCGGTTTAAACCAGTTTAAACTGGGTCAATCCGGTTTTATCCAGTTTAAACCTATTCAATCCGGTTTTCTCCAGTTTAAACCGGTTTAGACTGTTTCAATCCGGTTTTATCCAGTTTAAACCGGTTCTATCCAGTTCTATCCAGTTGAAACCGGTTTAAACCAGTTCAATCCGGTTTTATCCGGTTTAAACCAGTTCAATCCGGTTTTATCCGCTTTAAACCGGTTTAAACCGGTTCAATCCGGTTTTATCCGGTTTAAACCGGTTCTATCCGGTTCTATCCGGTATAAACCGGTTCTATCCGGTTCTATCTGGTGTAAACCGGTTTAAACCGGTTCAATCCGGTTTTATCCGTTTTAAACCGGTTTAAACTGGTTCAATCCGGTTTTATCTGGTTTAAACGGATTCTATCCGGTTTAAACCGGTTCTATCCGGTTTAAACCGGTTTAAACCGCTTCAATCCGGTTTTATCCTGTTTAAACCGGTTTAAACCGGTTCAATCCGGTTTTATCCGGTTTAAACGGGTTTCAACCGGATCTATCCGGTTTAATCCGGTTTGAGACGGTTCATGCCTGTTTTATCCGGTTTAAACTGGATACCGGTTTAAACCGGTTCTATCCAGTTTAAACAGGTTTAAGCCGGTTCAATCCGGTTTTATCCAGTTTAAACCGGTTCAATCCTTTTTTTCCGGTTTAAATCGGTTTAAACCAGTTCAGTCCGGTTTTATCCGGTTTAAGCCGGTTCAATCCGGTTGAAACCGTTTCAATCTGGTTTTATCCGGTTTGAACCGGTATAAACCACTTCAATCCGGTTTTATCCGGTTTAAACCGGTTCTATCCGGTTCTATCCGGTTGAAACCGGTTTAATACGGTTCAATCCGGTTTGATCCGGTTTAAACCGGTTCAATCTGGTTTTATCCGGTTTAAACCGGTTTTAACCGATTCAATCCGGTTTATCCAGTATAAACTGGTTTAATCCGTTTCAATTCGGTTTTATCTGCTTTAAACCGATTTAAACCGGTTCACTCCGGTTTTATCCAGTTTAAACGGGTTTAAACCGGATCAATCCGGTTTTATCCGGTTTCAACCGGTTTTACCCGGGTCTATACGGTTTAAACAGGTTTAAACCTGTTCAATCCGATTTCATCCGGTTTAAACCGATTCAACCCAGTTTTATCCGGTTTAAACCGGTTTAAGCTGGTTCAATCCGGTTTTATCCAGTTTAAACCGGTTTTATCCGTTTTAAACCTGTTTAATCCAGTTCAATCCGGTTTTATCCGGTTTAAACCGTTTCTATCCGGTTCTATCCGTTTTAAACCGGTTTAAACCAGTTCATTCCGGTTTTATCAGGTTTAAACCGGTTTGAACCGGTTCAATACGGTTTAATCCGGTTTAAACCGGTTTGAAACGGTTCAATGCGGTTTAAACCAGTTTAAGCCGGTTCAATCCTGTTTTATCCGGTTGAAACCGGTTCTATCCGTTTCTATACAGTTGAAACCGGTTTAAACTGGTTCAATCCGGTTTTATCCGGTTTAAACCGGTTCAGTCTGGTTTTATCCGGTTTAAACCGGTTTAAAACGGTTCAATCCGGTTTTATCCGGTTTAAACCGGTTCTATGCTGTTTATACCAGTTTAAGCCTGTTCAATCGGGTTTTATCCGGTTTAGACCTGTTTAAGCCGGTTCATTCCGGTTTTATCCGTTTAAAACCGTTTTGAAACTGTTCAATCCGGTTTTATCCGGTTTAAACCGGTTTGAACCGGTTCAATCCGGTTTTATGTGGTTTAAACCGGTTCAATCTGGTTCTATCCGGTTTAAACCGGTTTTATCCGGTTTAGACCAGTTTAAACCGGTTCAATCCGGTTTTATCCGTTTTAAACCGGTTCAATCTGATTTTATCCGGTTTAAACTGTTTCAATTTGGTTTTATCCGGTTTAAACCGGTTTGAACCGGTTCAATCCGGTTTTATCCGGTTTAAACCAGTTTAAACTGGGTCAATCCGGTTTTATCCAGTTTAAACCTATTCAATCCGGTTTTCTCCAGTTTAAACCGGTTTAGACTGTTTCAATCCGGTTTTATCCAGTTTAAACCGGTTCTATCCAGTTCTATCCAGTTGAAACTGGTTTAAACCAGTTCAATCCGGTTTTATCCGGTTTAAACCAGTTCAATCCGGTTTTATCCGCTTTAAACCGGTTTAAACCGGTTCAATCCGGTTTTATCCGGTTCAAACCGGTTCTATCCGGTTCTATCCGGTATAAACCGGTTCTATCCGGTTCTATCTGGTGTAAACCGGTTTAAACCGGTTCAATCCGGTTTTATCCGTTTTAAACCGGTTTAAACTGGTTCAATCCGGTTTTATCTGGTTTAAACGGATTCTATCCGGTTTAAACCGGTTCTATCCGGTTTAAACCGGTTTAAACCGCTTCAATCCGGTTTTATCCTGTTTAAACCGGTTTAAACCGGTTCAATCCGGTTTTATCCGGTTTAAACGGGTTTCAACCGGATCTATCCGGTTTAATCCGGTTTGAGACGGTTCATGCCTGTTTTATCCGGTTTAAACTGGATACCGGTTTAAACCGGTTCTATCCAGTTTAAACAGGTTTAAGCCGGTTCAATCCGGTTTTATCCAGTTTAAACCGGTTCAATCCTTTTTTTCCGGTTTAAATCGGTTTAAACCAGTTCAGTCCGGTTTTATCCGGTTTAAGCCGGTTCAATCCGGTTGAAACCGTTTCAATCTGGTTTTATCCGGTTTGAACCGGTATAAACCACTTCAATCCGGTTTTATCCGGTTTAAACCGGTTCTATCCGGTTCTATCCGGTTGAAACCGGTTTAATACGGTTCAATCCGGTTTGATCCGGTTTAAACCGGTTCAATCTGGTTTTATCCGGTTTAAACCGGTTTTAACCGATTCAATCCGGTTTATCCAGTATAAACTGGTTTAATCCGTTTCAATTCGGTTTTATCTGCTTTAAACCGATTTAAACCGGTTCACTCCGGTTTTATCCAGTTTAAACCTGTTTAAACCGGATCAATCCGGTTTTATCCGGTTTCAACCGGTTTTACCCGGGTCTATACGGTTTAAACAGGTTTAAACCTGTTCAATCCGATTTCATCCGGTTTAAACCGATTCAACCCAGTTTTATCCGGTTTAAACCGGTTTAAGCTGGTTCAATCCGGTTTTATCCAGTTTAAACCGGTTTTATCCGTTTTAAACCTGTTTAATCCAGTTCAATCCGGTTTTATCCGGTTTAAACCGTTTCTATCCGGTTCTATCCGTTTTAAACCGGTTTAAACCAGTTCATTCCGGTTTTATCAGGTTTAAACCGGTTTGAACCGGTTCAATACGGTTTAATCCGGTTTAAACCGGTTTGAAACGGTTCAATGCGGTTTAAACCAGTTTAAGCCGGTTCAATCCTGTTTTATCCGGTTGAAACCGGTTCTATCCGTTTCTATACAGTTGAAACCGGTTTAAACTGGTTCAATCCGGTTTTATCCGGTTTAAACCGGTTCAGTCTGGTTTTATCCGGTTTAAACCGGTTTAAAACGGTTCAATCCGGTTTTATCCGGTTTAAACCGGTTCTATGCTGTTTATACCAGTTTAAGCCTGTTCAATCGGGTTTTATCCGGTTTAGACCTGTTTAAGCCGGTTCATTCCGGTTTTATCCAGTTTAAACCGGTTATATCCGGTTCTATCCGGTTGAAACCCGTTTAAACCGGTTCATTCTGGTTTTATCTGGTTAAAACCGGTTTGAAACGGTTCAATCCGGTTTTATCCGGTTTAAACCGGTTCATTCCGGTTTTATCCGTTTAAAACCGGTTTGAAACGGTTCAATCCGGTTTTATCCGCTTTAAACCGGTTCATTCCGGTTTTATCCGTTTAAAACCGTTTTGAAACGGTTCAATCCGGTTTTATCCGGTTTAAACCGGTTCAATCCGTTTTTATCCGTTTTAAACAAGTTCACTCCAGTTTTATCCGGTTTAAACCGGTTTGAACCGGTTCAATCCGGTTTTATGTGGTTTAAACCGGTTCAATCTGGTTCTATCCGGTTTAAACCGGTTTAAACCAGTTCAATCCGGTTTTAATCGGCTTAAACTGGTTCAATATGGTTTTATCCGGTTTAAAGCCCTTTAAAACGGTTTAATCCGGTTTTATCTGGTTTAAACCAGTTTGAGCCGGTTCAATACGGTTTTATCTCGTTTAGACCGGTTCTATCCGGTTCTATCCTTTTTAAATCGGATTAAACTGGTTCTATCCTGTTCTATCCTGTTTTAACTGGATTAAACCAGTTCAATCGGTTTTATCCGGTTTAAACCGGTTCTATCCGTTTCCATCTGGTTTAAACGGGTTTCAACTGGTTCAATCCGGTTTTATCCGTTTTAAACCTGTTCAATCTGATTTTATCCGGTTTAAACTGTTTCAATTTGGTTTTATCCGGTTTAAACCGGTTTGAACCGGTTCAATCCGGTTCTATCCGGTTTAAACCAGTTTCAACTGGGTCAATCCGGTTTTATCCAGTTTAAACCTATTCAATCCGGTTTTCTCCAGTTTAAAACGGTTTAGACTGTTTCAATCCGGTTTTATCCAGTTTAAACCGGTTCTATCCGGTTCTATCCGGTTGAAACCGGTTTAAACCGGTTCAATCCGATTTTATCCGGTTTAAACCAGTTCAATCCGGTTTTATCCGCTTTAAACCGGTTTTAAACCGGTTCAATCCGGTTTTATCCGGTTTAAACCGGTTCTATCCGGTTCTATCCGGTTTAAACCGGTTCTATCCGGTTCTATCTGGTGTAAACCTGTTTAAACCGGTTCAATCTGGTTTTATCCGGTTTAAACCGGTTTAAACCGCTTCAATCCGGTTTTATCCGGTTTAAACCGGTTTAAACCGGTTCAATCCGGTTTTATCCGGTTTAAACGGGTTTCAACTGGTTCTATCCGGTTTAAACAGGTTTAAGCCGGTTCAATCTGGTTTTATCCAGTTTAAACCGGTTCAATCCGTTTTTTCCTGTTTAAATCGGTTTAAACCAGTTCAGTCCGGTTTTATCCGGTTTAAGCCGGTTCAATCCGGTTTAAGCGGGTTCAATCCGGTTTTATCCAGTTTTAACCGGTTCTATCCGGTTCTATCCGCTTGAAACCAGTTTAAACCGGTTCAATCCGGTTTTGTCCAGTTTTAACCGGTTTAAGCTGGTTCAATCCGGTTTTATCCGGTTTAAACCGGTTCAATCTTGTTTTATCCGGTTTAAACCGTTTGAAACCAGTTCAATCCGGTTTTATCTGGTTTAGACCAGTTCAAACCGGTTCATTCCGGTTTTATCCAGTTTAAACCAGTTCTATCCATTTCTATCTGGTTTAAACCGGTTTAAACTGGTTCAATCCGGTTTTATCCGGTTTAAACCGGTTCTATCCGTTTTAACCGGTTTAAAACAGTTCATTCCGGTTTTATCCGGTTTAAACCGGTTTGAACCAGTTCAATCCGGTTTTATCCGGTTTAAACCGGTTTAAGCCGGTTCAATCCGGTTTTATCTGGTTTAAACCGGTTTAAGCCGGTTCAATCCGGTTTTATCCAGTTTAAACCTGTTCTATCCGGTTCTATCCAGTTGAAACCAGTTTAAACAGGTTCAATCCGGTTTTATCCGGTTTAAACCAGTTCAATCCTGTTTTATCCGGTTTAAACCGGTTCTATCCGGTTCTATACAGTTGAAACCGGTTTAAACCGGATCAATCAGGTTTTATCCGGTTTAAACCGGTTCTATCCGGTTGAAACCGTATTAAACCGGTTCAATCCGGTTTTATCCGGTTTAAACCGGTTCAGTCTGGTTTTATCCGGTTTCAACCGGTTTAAACCGGTTCAATCCGGTTTTATCCGGTTTAAACCGGTTCTATCCGGTTCTATCCGGTTTGAACCGGTTCAATCCGGTTTTATCCGCTTTAAACCGGTTCTATCCGGTTCTATCCGGTTTGAACCGGTTCAATCCGGTTTTATCCAGTTTCAACCGGTTCTATTCGTTTCCATCTGGTTTAAAAGGGTTTAAACTGGTTCAATCCGGTTTTATACGTTTTAAACAAGTTCAATCTGATTTTATCCGGTTTAAACTGGTTCAATTTGGTTTTATCCGGTTTAAACGGGTTTGAACCGGTTCAATCCGGTTTTATCCGGTTTAAACCGGTTTAAGCCGGTTCAATCCGGTTTTATCTGGTTTAAACCGGTTTAAGCCGGTTCAATCCGGTTTTATCCAGTTTAAACCTGTTCTATCCGGTTCTATCCAGTTGAAACCAGTTTAAACCGGTTCAATCCGGTTTTATCCGGTTTAAACCAGTTCAATCCTGTTTTATCCGTTTTAAACCGGTTCTATCCGGTTCTATACAGTTGAAACCGGTTTAAACCGGATCAGTCAGGTTTTATCTGGTTTAAACCGGTTCTATCCGGTTGAAACCGTATTAAGCCGGTTCAATCCGGTTTTATCCGGTTTAAACCGGTTCAGTCTGGTTTTATCCGGTTTCAACCGGTTTAAACCGGTTCAATCCGGTTTTATCCGGTTGAAACCGGTTCTATCCGGTTCTATCCGGTTTGAACCGGTTCAATCCGGTTTTATCCGCTTTAAACCGGTTCTATCCGGTTCTATCCGGTTTGAACCGGTTCAATCCGGTTTTATCCAGTTTCAACCGGTTCTATTCGTTTCCATTTGGTTTAAAAGGGTTTAAACTGGTTCAATCCGGTTTTATACGTTTTAAACAAGTTCAATCTGATTTTATCCGGTTTAAACTGGTTCAATTTGGTTTTATCCGGTTTAAACGGGTTTGAACCGGTTCAATCCGGTTTTATCCGGTTTAAACCGGTTTAAACCATGTCAATCCGGTTTTATCCGGTTTAAACCTCTTCAATCCGGTTTTCTCCGGTTTAAACAGGTTCAATCCGGTTTTATCCAGTTTAAATCGGTTCTATCCGGTTGAATCCAGTTTAAACCGGTTCTATCCGGTTCTATCCGGTTGAAACCAGTTTAAACCGGTTCAATCCGGTTTTATCCGTTTTAAACAGGTTCAATCCGGTTTTATCCAGTTTAAACCTGTTCTATCCGGTTCTATCCAGTTGAAACCAGTTTAAACCGGTTCTATCCGGTTCTATCCGGTTTTAACCGGTTCTATCCGGTTCTATCTGGTTTAAGCCGGTTTAAACCGGTTCAATCCGTGTTTATCCGGTTTAAACCGGATCAATCCGGTTTTATCCGGTTTAAACCAGTTTAAGCTGGTTCAATCCGGTTTTATCCGGTTTAAACCGGTTCTATCCGGTTTAAACCGGTTTAAACCGCTTCAATCCGGTTTTATCCGGTTTAAACCGGTTTAAACCGGTTCAATCGGTTTTTATCTGGTTTAATCCGGATTAAACCGTTTCTATCCGGTTTTATCCAGTTTAAACCGGTTCAATTCGTTTTTTCCGGTTTAAACCGGTTTAAACCAGTTCATTCCGGTTTTATCCGGTTTAAGCCGGTTCAATCCGGTTTAAACCGTTTCAATCTGGTTTTATCCGGTTTTAACCGGTTTAAACCGCTTCAATCCGGTTTTATCCGGTTTAAACCGGTTCTATCCAGTTCTATCCGGTTGAAACCAGTTTAAACCGGTTCAATCCGGTTTTATCCGGTTTAAACCAGTTCAATCCGGTTTTATCCGGTTTAAACCGGTTTAAACCGGTTCAATCCGGTTTTTTCCGGTTTAAACCGGTTTAAGCCGGTTCAATACGGTTTTATCCAGTTTAAACCGGTTCTATCCGGTTCTATCCGGTTGAAACCAGTTTAAACTGGTTCATTCCGGTTTTATCCGGTTAAAACCGGTTTGAAACGGTTCAATCCGGTTTTATCCGGTTTAAACCAGGTCATTCCGGTTTTATCCGTTTAAAACCGGTTTGAAACGGTTCAATCCGGTTTTATCCGGTTTAAACCGGTTCATTCCGGTTTTGTCCGTTTAAAACCATTTTGAAACGGTTCAATCCGGTTTTATCCGGTTTAAACCGGTTCAATCCGTTTTTATCCGGTTTAAACAAGTTCACTCCGGTTTTATCCGGTTTAAACCGGTTTGAACCGGTTCAATCCGGTTTTATGTGGTTTAAACCGGTTCAATCTAGTTCTATCCGGTTTAAACCAGTTTTATCCGGTTTAGACCGGTTTAAACCAGTTCAATCCGGTTTTAATCGGCTTAAACTGGTTCAATCTGGTTTTATCCGGTTTAAAGCGCTTTAAAACGGTTTAATCCGGTTTTATCTGGTTTAAACCAGTTTGTACCGGTTCAATCCGGTTTTATCTCGTTTAGACCGGTTCTATCCGGTTCTATCCTTTTTAAATCGGATTAAACTGGTTCTATCCTGTTCTATCCTGTTTTAACTGGATTAAACCAGTTCAATCGGTTTTATCCGGTTTAAACCGGTTCTATCCGTTTCCATCTGTTTTAAACGGGTTTCAACTGGTTCAATCCGGTTTTATCCGTTTTAAACCGGTTCAATCTGATTTTATCCGGTTTAAACTGTTTCAATTTGGTTTTATCCGGTTTAAACCGGTGTGAACCGGTTCAATCCGGTTTTATCCGGTTTAAACCAGTTTAAACTGGGTCAATCCGGTTTTATCCAGTTTAAACCTATTCAGTCCGGTTTTCTCCAGTTTAAACCGGTTTAGACTGTTTCAATCCGGTTTTATCCAGTTTAAACCGGTTCTATCCGGTTCTATCTGGTTGAAACCGGTTTAAACCAGTTCAATCAGGTTTTATCCGGTTTAAACCAGTTCAATCCGGTTTTATCTGCTTTAAACCGGTTTAAACCGGTTCAATCCGGTTTTATCCGGTTTAAACCGGTTCTATCCGGTTCTATCGGTTTAAACCGGTTCTATCCGGTTCTATCTGGTGTAAACCGGTTTAAACCGGTTCAATCCGGTTTTATCCGGTTTAAACCGGTTTAAACTGGTTCAATCCGGTTTTATCCGGTTTAAACGGATTCTATCCGGTTTAAACCGGTTCTATCCGGTTTAAACCGGTTTAAACCGCTTCAATCCGGTTTTATCCGGTTTAAACCGGTTTAAACCGGTTCAATCCGGTTTTATCCGGTTTAAACGGGTTTCAACCGGTTCTATCCGGTTTAAACTGGTTTGAGCCGGTTCAATCCGGTTTTATCCAGTTTAAACCGGTTCAATCCTTTTTTTCCGGTTTAAATCGGTTTAAACCAGTTCAGTCCGGTTTTATCCGGTTTAAGCCGGTTCAATCCGGTTTAAACCGTTTCAATCTGGTTTTATCCGGTTTGAACCGGTTTAAACCGCTTCAATCCGGTTTTATCCGGTTTAAACCGGTTCTATCCGGTTCTATCCGGTTGAAACCGGTTTAATACGGTTCAATCCGGTTTGATCCAGTTTAAACCGGTTCAATCTGGTTTTATCCGGTTTTAACCGGTTTAAACCGCTTCAATCCGGTTTTATCCGGTTTAAACCGGTTCTATCCAGTTCTATCCGGTTGAAACCAGTTTAAACCGGTTCAATCCGGTTTTATCCGGTTTAAACCAGTTCAATCCGGTTTTATCCGGTTTAAACCGGTTTAAACTGGTTCAATCCGGTTTTTTCCGGTTTAAACCGGTTTAAGCCGGTTCAATACGGTTTTATCCAGTTTAAACCGGTTCTATCCGGTTCTATCCGGTTGAAACCAGTTTAAACTGGTTCATTCCGATTTTATCCGGTTAAAACCGGTTTGAAACGGTTCAATCCGGTTTTATCCGGTTTAAACCAGGTCATTCCGGTTTTATCCGTTTAAAACCGGTTTGAAACGCTTCAATCCGGTTTTATCCGGTTTAAACCGGTTCATTCCGGTTTTGTCCGTTTAAAACCATTTTGAAACGGTTCAATCCGGTTTTATCCGGTTTAAACCGGTTCAATCCGTTTTTATCCGGTTTAAACAAGTTCACTCCGGTTTTATCCGGTTTAAACCGGTTTGAACCGGTTCAATCCGGTTTTATGTGGTTTAAACCGGTTCAATCTAGTTCTATCCGGTTTAAACCAGTTTTATCCGGTTTAGACCGGTTTAAACCAGTTCAATCCGGTTTTAATCGGCTTAAACTGGTTCAATCTGGTTTTATCCGGTTTAAAGCGCTTTAAAACGGTTTAATCCGGTTTTATCTGGTTTAAACCAGTTTGTACCGGTTCAATCTGGTTTTATCTCGTTTAGACCGGTTCTATCCGGTTCTATCCTTTTTAAATCGGATTAAACTGGTTCTATCCTGTTCTATCCTGTTTTAACTGGATTAAACCAGTTCAATCGGTTTTATCCGGTTTAAACCGGTTCTATCCGTTTCCATCTGTTTTAAACGGGTTTCAACTGGTTCAATCCGGTTTTATCCGTTTTAAACCGGTTCAATCTGATTTTATCTGGTTTAAACTGTTTCAATTTGGTTTTATCCGGTTTAAACCGGTGTGAACCGGTTCAATCCGGTTTTATCCGGTTTAAACCAGTTTAAACTGGGTCAATCCGGTTTTATCCAGTTTAAACCTATTCAATCCGGTTTTCTCCAGTTTAAACCGGTTTAGACTGTTTCAATCCGGTTTTATCCAGTTTAAACCGGATCTATCCGGTTCTATCTGGTTGAAACCGGTTTAAACCAGTTCAATCAGGTTTTATCCGGTTTAAACCAGTTCAATCCGGTTTTATCCGCTTTAAACCGGTTTAAACCGGTTCAATCCGGTTTTATCCGGTTTAAACCGGTTCTATCCGGTTCTATCGGTTGAAACCGGTTCTATCCGGTTCTATCTGGTGTAAACCGGTTTAAACCGGTTCAATCCGGTTTTATCCGGTTTAAACCGGTTTAAACTGGTTCAATCCGGTTTTATCCGGTTTAAACGGGTTCTATCCGGTTTAAACCGGTTTAAACCGCTTCAATCCGGTTTTATCCGGTTTAAACCGGTTTAAACCGGTTCAATCCGGTTTTATCCGGTTTAAACGGGTTTCAACCGGTTCTATCCGGTTTAAACCGGTTTGAGCCGGTTCAATCCGGTTTTATCCAGTTTAAACCGGTTCAATCCTTTTTTTCCGGTTTAAATCGGTTTAAACCAGTTCAGTCCGGTTTTATCCGGTTTAAGCCGGTTCAATCCGGTTAAAACCGTTTCAATCTGGTTTTATCCGGTTTGAACCGGTTTAAACCGCTTCAATCCGGTTTTATCCGGTTTAAACCGGTTCTATCCGGTTCTATCCGGTTGAAACCGGTTTAATACGGTTCAATCCGGTTTGATCCAGTTTAAACCGGTTCAATCTGGTTTTATCCGGTTTAAACCGGTTTTAACCGATTCAATCCGGTTTATCCAGTATAAACTGGTTTAATCCGTTTCAATTCGGTTTTATCTGCTTTAAACCGATTTAAACCGGTTCACTCCGGTTTTATCCAGTTTAAACCGGTTTAAACCGGATCAATCCGGTTTTATCCGGTTGCAACCGGTTTTACCCGGTTCTATACGGTTTAAACAGGTTTAAACCTGTTCAATCCGATTTCATCCAGTTTAAACCGATTCAACCCAGTTTTATCCGGTTTAAACCGGTTTAAGCTGGTTCAATCCGGTTTTATCCAGTTTAAACCGGTTTAATCCAATTCAATCCGGTTTTATCCGGTTTAAACCGTTTCTATCCGGTTCGATCCGTTTTAAACCGGTTTAAACCAGTTCATTCCGGTTTTATCAGGTTTAAACCGGTTTGAACCGGTTCAATACGGTTTAATCCGGTTTAAACCAGTTTGAAACGGTTCAATCCGGTTTAAACCAGTTTAAGCCGGTTCAAGACTGTTTTATCCGGTTGAAACCGGTTCTGTCCGTTTCTATACAGTTGAAACCGGTTTAAACTGGTTCAATCCAGTTTTATCCGGTTTAAACCGGTTCAGTCTGGTTTTATCCGGTTTAAACCGGTTTAAAACGGTTCAATCCGGTTTTATCCGGTTTAAACCGGTTCTATGCTGTTTATACCAGTTTAAGCCTGTTCAATCGGGTTTTATCCGGTTTAGACCTGTTTAAGCCGGTTCATTCCGGTTTTATCCAGTTTAAACCGGTTTAAGCCCGTTCAATCCGGTTTTATCCAGTTTAAACCGGTTCAATCTGGTTTTATCCGGTTTAATCCGGTTTAAGCCCGTTCAATCCGGTTTTATACAGTTTAAACCGGTTCTATCCGGTTCTATCCGGTTGAAACCAGTTTAAACCGGTTCAATCCGGTTTTATCCGGTTTAAACCGGTTTAAGCTGGTTCAATCCGGTTTTATCCGGTTTAAACCGGTTCAATCTTGTTTTATCCGGTTTAAACCGGTTGAAACCAGTTCAATCCGGTTTTATCTGGTTTAGACCAGTTCAAACCGGTTCAATCCGGTTTTATCCAGTTTAAACCAGTTCTATCCATTTCTATCTGGTTTAAACCGTTTTAAACTGGTTCAATCCGGTTTTATCCGGTTTAAACCGGTTCTATCCGTTTTAAACCGGTTTAAAACAGTTCATTCCGGTTTTATCCGGTTTAAACCGGTTCAATCTGTTTTTATCCGGTTTAAACCTGTTCTATCCGGTTTAAACCGGTTTGAACCGGTTCAATCCGATTTTATCCGGTTTAAACTGGTTTAAACCGCTTCAATCCGGTTTTATCCGGTTTAAACCGGTTCTATCCAGTTCTATCCGGTTGAAACCGGTTTAAACCGGTTCAATCCGGTTTTATCCGGTTTAAACCGGTTTAAGCCGGTTCAATCCGGTTTTATCTAGTTTAAACCGGTTCATTCCGGTTTTATCCGTTTAAAACCGGTTTGAAACGGTTCAATCCGGTTTTATCCGGTTTAAACCGGTTCAATCCGTTTTTATCCGGTTTAAACAAGTTCACTCCGGTTTTATCCGGTTTAAACCGGTATGAACCGGTTCAATCCGGTTTTATGTGGTTTAAGCCGGTTCATTCCGGTTTTATCCGTTTAAAACCGGTTTGAAACGGTTCAATCCGGATTTATCCGGTTTAAACCGGTTCAATCCGTTTTTATCCGGATTAAACAAGTTCACTCCGGTTTTATCCGGTTTAAACCGGTTTGAACTGGTTCAATCCGGTTTTATGTGGTTTAAACCGGTTCAATCTGGTTTTATCCGGTTTAGACTGGTTTAAACCAGTTCAATCCGGTTTTAATCGGCTTAAACTGGTTCAATCTGGTTTTATCCGGTTTAAAGCGCTTTAAAACGGTTTCATCCGGTTTTATCCGGTTTAAACCAGTTTGAACCGGTTCAATCCGGTTTTATCTCGTTTAGACCGGTTCTATCCGGTTCTATCCTTTTTAATCGGATTAAACTGGTTCTATCCTGTTTTATCCTGTTTTAACTGGATTAAACCAGTTCAATCCGGTTTTTTCCGGTTTAAACCGGTTCTATCCGTTTCCATCTGGTTTAAACGGTTTTCAACTGGTTCAATCCGGTATTATCCGTTTTAAACCGGTTCAATCTGATTTTATCCGGTTTAAACTGTTTCAATTTGGTTTTATCCGGTTTAAACCGGTTTGAACCAGTTCAATCCGGTTTTATCCGGTTTAAACCAGTTTAAACTGGGTCAATCCGGTTTTATCCAGTTTAAACCTATTCAATCCGGTTTTCTCCAGTTTAAACCGGTTTAGACTGTTTCAATCCGGTTTTATCCGGTTTAAACCGGTTCTATCCGGTTCTATCTGGTTGAAACCGGTTTAAACCAGTTCAATCCGTATTTATCCGGTTTAAACCAGTTCAATCCGGTTTTATCCAATTTAAACCAGTTTAAACCGGTACAATCCGGTTTTATCCGGTTTAAACCGGTTCTATCCGGTTCTATCTGGTTTAAACAGGTTCTATCCAGTTCTATCTGGTGTAAACCGGTTTAAACCGGTTCAATCCGGTTTTATCCGGTTTAAACCGGTTTAAACTGGTTCAATCCGGTTTTATCCGGTTTAAACGTATTCTTTCCGGTTTAAACCGGTTCTATCCGGTTTAAACCAGTTTAAACCGCTTCAATCCGGTTTTATCCGGTTTAAACCGGTTTAAACCGGTTCAATCCGGTTTTATCCGGTTTAAACGGGTTTCAACCGGTTCTATCCGGTTTAAACCGGTTTGAGCCGGTTCATGCCTGTTTTATCCGGTTTAAACCGGATACCGGTTTAAACCGGTTCTATCCAGTGTAAACAGGTTTAAGCCGGTTCAATCCGGTTTTATCCAGTTTAAACCGGTTCAATCCGTTTTTCTGGTTTAAATCGGGTTAAACCAGTTCATTCCGGTTTTATCTGGTTTAAGCCGGTTCAATCTGGTTTAAACCGTTTCAATCTGGTTTTCTCCGGTTTGAACCGGTTTAAACCGCTTCAATCCGGTTTTATCCGGTTTAAACCGGTACAATCTGTTTTTATCCGGTTTAAACCGGTTTTAACCGATTCAATCCGGTTTATCCAGTATAAACTGGTTTAATCCGTTTCAATCCGGTTTTATCTGCTTTAAACCGATTTAAACCGGTTCAGTCCGGTTTTATCCAGTTTAAACCGGTTTAAACCGGATCAATCCGGTTTTATCCGGTTTCAACCGGTTTTACCCAGTTCTATACGGTTTAAACAGGTTTAAACCTGTTCAATCCGATTTCATCCGGTTTAAACCGATTCAATCCAGTTTTATTCGGTTTAAACCGGTTTAAGCTGGTTCAATCCGGTTTTATCCCGTTTAAACCGGTTTTATCCGTTTTAAACCGGTTTAATCCAGATCAATCCGGTTTTATCCGGTTTAAACCATTTCTATCCGGTTCTATCCGTTTTAAACCGGTTTAAACCACTTCATTCCGGTTTTATCAGGTTTAAACCGGTTTGAACCGGTTCAATCCGGTTTAATCCGGTTTAAACCGGTTTAAGCCAGTTCAATCCAGTTTTATCCAGTTTAAACCGGTTCTATCCGGTTCTATCCGTTTGAAACCAGTTTAAACCGGTTCAATCCGGTTTTATGCAGTTTAAACCAGTTCAATCCTGTTTTATCCGGTTTAAACCGGTTCTATCCGGTTCTATACAGTTGAAACCGGTTTAAACCGGTTCAATCCGGTTTTATCCAGTTTAAACCGGTTCAGTCTGGTTTTATCCGGTTTAAACCGGTTTAAAACGGTTCAATCCGGCTTTATCCGGTTTAAACCGGTTCTATGCTGTTTATACCAGTTTAAGCCTGTTCAATCGGGTTTTATCCAGTTTATTCCTGTTTAAGCCGGTTCATTCCGGTTTTATACAGTTTAAACTGGTTTAAACCCTTTCAATCCGTTTTTATCCGGTTTCAACCGGTCTACAGCGGTTCAATCCGGTTTTATCCGGTTTATACCGTTTCTATCCGGTTCTATCCGGTTTAACCTGGTTTAAACCAGTTCATTCCGGTTTTATCCGGTTTAAACCTGTTTGAACCGGTTCAATCCGGTTTTATCCGGTTTAAACCGGTTTAAGCCGGTTCAATCCGGTTTTATCCAGTTTAAACCGGTTCTATCCGGTTCTATCCGGTTGAATCCAGTTTAAACCGGTTCAATCCGTTTTTCTCGTTTAAATCGGGTTAAACCAGTTCATTCCGGTTTTATCCGGTTTAAGCCGGTTCAATCCGGTTTAAGCCGGTTCAATCCGGTTTTATCCAGTTTTAACCGGTTCTATCCGGTTCTATCCACTTGAATCCAGTTTAAACCGGTTCAATCCGGTTTTATCCAGTTTTAACCGGTTTAAGCTGGTTCAATCCGGTTTTATCCGGCTTAAACCGGTTCAATCTTGTTTTATCCGGTTTAAACCGTTTGAAACCAGTTCAATCCGGTTTTATCTGGTTTCGACCAGTTCAAACCGGTTCATTCCGGTTTTATCCAGTTTAAACCAGTTCTATCCATTTCTATCTGGTTTAAACCGGTTTAAACTGGTTCAATCCGGTTTTATCCGGTTTAAACCGGTTCTATCCGTTTTAACCGGTTTAAAACAGTTCATTCCGGTTTTATCCGGTTTAAACCGGTTTGAACCGGTTCAATCCGGTTTTATCCGGTTTAAACCGGTTTAAGCCGGTTCAATCCGGTTTTATCTGGTTTAAACCAGTTTAAGCCGGTTCAATCCGTTTTTATCCAGTTTAAACCTGTTCTATCCGGTTCTATCCAGTTGAAACCAGTTTAAACCGGTTCAATCCGGTTTTATCCGGTTTAAACCAGTTCAATCCTGTTTTATCCGTTTTAAACCGGTTCTATCCGGTTCTATACAGTTGAAACCGGTTTAAACCGGATCAGTCAGGTTTTATCCGGTTTAAACCGGTTCTATCCGGTTGAAACCGTATTAAGCAGGTTCAATCCGGTTTTATCCGGTTTAAACCGGTTCAGTCTGGTTTTATCCGGTTTCAACCGGTTTAAACCGGTTCAATCCGGTTTTATCCGGTTTAAACCGGTTCTATCCGGTTCTATCCGGTTTGAACCGGTTCAATCCGGTTTTATCCGCTTTAAACCGGTTCTATCCGGTTCTATCCGGTTTGAACCGGTTCAATCCGGTTTTATCCAGTTTCAACCGGTTCTATTCGTTTCCATCTGGTTTAAAAGGGTTTAAACTGGTTCAATCCGGTTTTATACGTTTTAAACAAGTTCAATCTGATTTTATCCGGTTTAAACTGGTTCAATTTGGTTTTATCCGGTTTAAACGGGTTTGAACCGGTTCAATCCGGTTTTATCCGGTTTAAACCGGTTTAAACCATGTCAATCCGGTTTTATCCGGTTTAAACCTCTTCAATCCGGTTTTCTCCGGTTTAAACAGGTTCAATCCGGTTTTATCCAGTTTAAACCGGTTCTATCCGGTTGAATCCAGTTTAAACCGGTTCTATCCGGTTCTATCCGGTTGAAACCAGTTTAAACCGGTTCAATCCGGTTTTATCCGGTTTAAACAGGTTCAATCCGGTTTTATCCAGTTTAAACCTGTTCTATCCGGTTCTATCCAGTTGAAACCAGTTTAAACCGGTTCTATCCGGTTCTATCCGGTTTTAACCGGTTCTATCCGGTTCTATCTGGTTTAAGCCGGTTTAAACCGGTTCAATCCGTGTTTATCCGGTTTAAACCGGATCAATCCGGTTTTATCCGGTTTAAACCAGTTTAAGCTGGTTCAATCCGGTTTTATCCGGTTTAAACCGGTTCTATCCGGTTTAAACCGGTTTAAACCGCTTCAATCCGGTTTTATCCGGTTTAAACCGGTTTAAACCGGTTCAATCGGTTTTTATCTGGTTTAATCCGGATTAAACCGTTTCTATCCGGTTTTATCCAGTTTAAACCGGTTCAATTCGTTTTTTCCGGTTTAAACCGGTTTAAACCAGTTCATTCCGGTTTTATCCGGTTTAAGCGGGTTCAATCCGGTTTAAACCGTTTCAATCTGGTTTTATCCGGTTTTAACCGGTTTAAACCGCTTCAATCCGGTTTTATCCGGTTTAAACCGGTTCTATCCAGTTCTATCCGGTTGAAACCAGTTTAAACCGGTTCAATCCGGTTTTATCCGGTTTAAACCAGTTCAATCCGGTTTTATCCGGTTTAAACCGGTTTAAACCGGTTCAATCCGGTTTTTTCCGGTTTAAACCGGTTTAAGCCGGTTCAATACGGTTTTATCCAGTTTAAACCGGTTCTATCCGGTTCTATCCGGTTGAAACCAGTTTAAACTGGTTCATTCCGGTTTTATCCGGTTAAAACCGGTTTGAAACGGTTCAATCCGGTTTTATCCGGTTTAAACCAGGTCATTCCGGTTTTATCCGTTTAAAACCGGTTTGAAACAGTTCAATCCGGTTTTATCCGGTTTAAACCGGTTCATTCCGGTTTTGTCCGTTTAAAACCATTTTGAAACGGTTCAATCCGGTTTTATCCGGTTTAAACCGGTTCAATCCGTTTTTATCCGGTTTAAACAAGTTCACTCCGGTTTTATCCGGTTTAAACCGGTTTGAACCGGTTCAATCCGGTTTTATGTGGTTTAAACCGGTTCAATCTAGTTCTATCCGGTTTAAACCAGTTTTATCCGGTTTAGACCGGTTTAAACCAGTTCAATCCGGTTTTAATCGGCTTAAACTGGTTCAATCTGGTTTTATCCGGTTTAAAGCGCTTTAAAACGGTTTAATCCGGTTTTATCTGGTTTAAACCAGTTTGTACCGGTTCAATCCGGTTTTATCTCGTTTAGACCGGTTCTATCCGGTTCTATCCTTTTTAAATCGGATTAAACTGGTTCTATCCTGTTCTATCCTGTTTTAACTGGATTAAACCAGTTCAATCGGTTTTATCCGGTTTAAACCGGTTCTATCCGTTTCCATCTGTTTTAAACGGGTTTCAACTGGTTCAATCCGGTTTTATCCGTTTTAAACCGGTTCAATCTGATTTTATCCGGTTTAAACTGTTTCAATTTGGTTTTATCCGGTTTAAACCGGTGTGAACCGGTTCAATCCGGTTTTATCCGGTTTAAACCAGTTTAAACTGGGTCAATCCGGTTTTATCCAGTTTAAACCTATTCAGTCCGGTTTTCTCCAGTTTAAACCGGTTTAGACTGTTTCAATCCGGTTTTATCCAGTTTAAACCGGTTCTATCCGGTTCTATCTGGTTGAAACCGGTTTAAACCAGTTCAATCAGGTTTTATCCGGTTTAAACCAGTTCAATCCGGTTTTATCTGCTTTAAACCGGTTTAAACCGGTTCAATCCGGTTTTATCCGGTTTAAACCGGTTCTATCCGGTTCTATCGGTTTAAACCGGTTCAATCCGGTTTTATCCGGTTTAAACCGGTTTAAACTGGTTCAATCCGGTTTTATCCGGTTTAAACGGATTCTATCCGGTTTAAACCGCTTCAATCCGGTTTTATCCGGTTTAAACCGGTTTAAACCGGTTCAATCCGGTTTTATCCGGTTTAAACGGGTTTCAACCGGTTCTATCCGGTTTAAACCGGTTTGAGCCGGTTCAATCCGGTTTTATCCAGTTTAAACCGGTTCAATCCTTTTTTTCCGGTTTAAATCGGTTTAAACCAGTTCAGTCCGGTTTTATCCGGTTTAAGCCGGTTCAATCCGGTTTAAACCGTTTCAATCTGGTTTTATCCGGTTTGAACCGGTTTAAACCGCTTCAATCCGGTTTTATCCGGTTTAAACCGGTTCTATCCGGTTCTATCCGGTTGAAACCGGTTTAATACGGTTCAATCCGGTTTGATCCAGTTTAAACCGGTTCAATCTGGTTTTATCCGGTTTTAACCGGTTTAAACCGCTTCAATCCGGTTTTATCCGGTTTAAACCGGTTCTATCCAGTTCTATCCGGTTGAAACCAGTTTAAACCGGTTCAATCCGGTTTTATCCGGTTTAAACCAGTTCAATCCGGTTTTATCCGGTTTAAACCGGTTTAAACCGGTTCAATCCGGTTTTTTCCGGTTTAAACCGGTTTAAGCCGGTTCAATACGGTTTTATCCAGTTTAAACCGGTTCTATCCGGTTCTATCCGGTTGAAACCAGTTTAAACTGGTTCATTCCGGTTTTATCCGGTTAAAACCGGTTTGAAACGGTTCAATCCGGTTTTATCCGGTTTAAACCAGGTCATTCCGGTTTTATCCGTTTAAAACCGGTTTGAAACGCTTCAATCCGGTTTTATCCGGTTTAAACCGGTTCATTCCGGTTTTGTCCGTTTAAAACCATTTTGAAACGGTTCAATCCGGTTTTATCCGGTTTAAACCGGTTCAATCCGTTTTTATCCGGTTTAAACAAGTTCACTCCGGTTTTATCCGGTTTAAACCGGTTTGAACCGGTTCAATCCGGTTTTATGTGGTTTAAACCGGTTCAATCTAGTTCTATCCGGTTTAAACCAGTTTTATCCGGTTTAGACCGGTTTAAACCAGTTCAATCCGGTTTTAATCGGCTTAAACTGGTTCAATCTGGTTTTATCCGGTTTAAAGCGCTTTAAAACGGTTTAATCCGGTTTTATCTGGTTTAAACCAGTTTGTACCGGTTCAATCCGGTTTTATCTCGTTTAGACCGGTTCTATCCGGTTCTATCCTTTTTAAATCGGATTAAACTGGTTCTATCCTGTTCTATCCTGTTTTAACTGGATTAAACCAGTTCAATCGGTTTTATCCGGTTTAAACCGGTTCTATCCGTTTCCATCTGTTTTAAACGGGTTTCAACTGGTTCAATCCGGTTTTATCCGTTTTAAACCGGTTCAATCTGATTTTATCCGGTTTAAACTGTTTCAATTTGGTTTTATCCGGTTTAAACCGGTGTGAACCGGTTCAATCCGGTTTTATCCGGTTTAAACCAGTTTAAACTGGGTCAATCCGGTTTTATCCAGTTTAAACCTATTCAATCCGGTTTTCTCCAGTTTAAACCGGTTTAGACTGTTTCAATCCGGTTTTATCCAGTTTAAACCGGATCTATCCGGTTCTATCTGGTTGAAACCGGTTTAAACCAGTTCAATCAGGTTTTATCCGGTTTAAACCAGTTCAATCCGGTTTTATCCGCTTTAAACCGGTTTAAACCGGTTCAATCCGGTTTTATCCGGTTTAAACCGGTTCTATCCGGTTCTATCGGTTTAAACCGGTTCTATCCGGTTCTATCTGGTGTAAACCGGTTTAAACCGGTTCAATCCGGTTTTATCCGGTTTAAACCGGTTTAAACTGGTTCAATCCGGTTTTATCCGGTTTAAACGGGTTCTATCCGGTTTAAACCGGTTTAAACCGCTTCAATCCGGTTTTATCCGGTTTAAACCGGTTTAAACCGGTTCAATCCGGTTTTATCCGGTTTAAACGGGTTTCAACCGGTTCTATCCGGTTTAAACCGGTTTGAGCCGGTTCAATCCGGTTTTATCCAGTTTAAACCGGTTCAATCCTTTTTTTCCGGTTTAAATCGGTTTAAACCAGTTCAGTCCGGTTTTATCCGGTTTAAGCCGGTTCAATCCGGTTAAATCCGTTTCAATCTGGTTTTATCCGGTTTGAACCGGTTTAAACCGCTTCAATCCGGTTTTATCCGGTTTAAACCGGTTCTATCCGGTTCTATCCGGTTGAAACCGGTTTAATACGGTTCAATCCGGTTTGATCCAGTTTAAACCGGTTCAATCTGGTTTTATCCGGTTTAAACCGGTTTTAACCGATTCAATCCGGTTTATCCAGTATAAACTGGTTTAATCCGTTTCAATTCGGTTTTATCTGCTTTAAACCGATTTAAACCGGTTCACTCCGGTTTTATCCAGTTTAAACCGGTTTAAACCGGATCAATCCGGTTTTATCCGGTTGCAACCGGTTTTACCCGGTTCTATACGGTTTAAACAGGTTTAAACCTGTTCAATCCGATTTCATCCAGTTTAAACCGATTCAACCCAGTTTTATCCGGTTTAAACCGGTTTAAGCTGGTTCAATCCGGTTTTATCCAGTTTAAACCGGTTTTATCCGTTTTAAACCGGTTTAATCCAATTCAATCCGGTTTTATCCGGTTTAAACCGTTTCTATCCGGTTCGATCCGTTTTAAACCGGTTTAAACCAGTTCATTCCGGTTTTATCAGGTTTAAACCGGTTTGAACCGGTTCAATACGGTTTAATCCGGTTTAAACCAGTTTGAAACGGTTCAATCCGGTTTAAACCAGTTTAAGCCGGTTCAAGACTGTTTTATCCGGTTGAAACCGGTTCTGTCCGTTTCTATACAGTTGAAACCGGTTTAAACTGGTTCAATCCAGTTTTATCCGGTTTAAACCGGTTCAGTCTGGTTTTATCCGGTTTAAACCGGTTTAAAACGGTTCAATCCGGTTTTATCCGGTTTAAACCGGTTCTATGCTGTTTATACCAGTTTAAGCCTGTTCAATCGGGTTTTATCCGGTTTAGACCTGTTTAAGCCGGTTCATTCCGGTTTTATCCAGTTTAAACCGGTTATATCCGGTTCTATCCGGTTGAAACCAGTTTAAACCGGTTCAATCCGGTTTTATCCAGTTTAAACCTTTTTGAACCGGTTCAATCCGGTTTTATCCGGTTTAAACCGGTTTAAGCCCGTTCAATCCGGTTTTATCCAGTTTAAACCGGTTCAATCTGGTTTTATCCGGTTTAATCCGGTTTAAGCCCGTTCAATCCGGTTTTATACAGTTTAAACCGGTTCTATCCGGTTCTATCCGGTTGAAACCAGTTTAAACCGGTTCAATCCGGTTTTATCCGGTTTAAACCGGTTTAAGCTGGTTCAATCCGGTTTTATCCGGTTTAAACCGGTTCAATCTTGTTTTATCCGGTTTAAACCGGTTGAAACCAGTTCAATCCGGTTTTATCTGGTTTAGACCAGTTCAAACCGGTTCAATCCGGTTTTATCCAGTTTAAACCAGTTCTATCCATTTCTATCTGGTTTAAACCGTTTTAAACTGGTTCAATCCGGTTTTATCCGGTTTAAACCGGTTCTATCCGTTTTTAAACCGGTTTAAAACAGTTCATTCCGGTTTTATCCGGTTTAAACCGGTTCAATCTGTTTTTATCCGGTTTAAACCTGTTCTATCCGGTTTAAACCGGTTTGAACCGGTTCAATCCGATTTTATCCGGTTTAAACTGGTTTAAACCGCTTCAATCCGGTTTTATCCGGTTTAAACCGGTTCTATCCAGTTCTATCCGGTTGAAACCGGTTTAAACCGGTTCAATCCGGTTTTATCCGGTTTAAACCGGTTTAAGCCGGTTCAATCCGGTTTTATCTAGTTTAAACCGGTTCATTCCGGTTTTATCCGTTTAAAACCGGTTTGAAACGGTTCAATCCGGTTTTATCCGGTTTAAACCGGTTCAATCCGTTTTTCTCCGGTTTAAACAAGTTCACTCCGGTTTTATCCGGTTTAAACCGGTATGAACCGGTTCAATCCGGTTTTATGTGGTTTAAACCGGTTCAATCCGGTTTTATCCGGTTAAACCGGTTCTATCCGGTTCTATCCGGTTTGAACCGGTTCAATCCGGATTTATCCGGTTTAAGCCGGTTCATTCCGGTTTTATCCGTTTAAAACCGTTTTGAAACGGTTCAATCCGGATTTATCCGGTTTAAACCGGTTCAATCCGTTTTTATCCGGATTAAACAAGTTCACTCCGGTTTTATCCGGTTTAAACCGGTTTGAACTGGTTCAATCCGGTTTTATGTGGTTTAAACCGGTTCAATCTGGTTTTATCCGGTTTAGACTGGTTTAAACCAGTTCAATCCGGTTTTAATCGGCTTAAACTGGTTCAATCTGGTTTTATCCGGTTTAAAGCGCTTTAAAACGGTTTCATCCGGTTTTATCCGGTTTAAACCAGTTTGAACCGGTTCAATCCGGTTTTATCTCGTTTAGACCGGTTCTATCCGGTTCTATCCTTTTTAATCGGATTAAACTGGTTCTATCCTGTTTTATCCTGTTTTAACTGGATTAAACCAGTTCAATCCGGTTTTTTCCGGTTTAAACCGGTTCTATCCGTTTCCATCTGGTTTAAACGGTTTTCAACTGGTTCAATCCGGTATTATCCGTTTTAAACCGGTTCAATCTGATTTTATCCGGTTTAAACTGTTTCAATTTGGTTTTATCCGGTTTAAACCGGTTTGAACCAGTTCAATCCGGTTTTATCCGGTTTAAACCAGTTTAAACTGGGTCAATCCGGTTTTATCCAGTTTAAACCTATTCAATCCGGTTTTCTCCAGTTTAAACCGGTTTAGACTGTTTCAATCCGGTTTTATCCGGTTTAAACCGGTTCTATCCGGTTCTATCTGGTTGAAACCGGTTTAAACCAGTTCAATCCGTATTTATCCGGTTTAAACCAGTTCAATCCGGTTTTATCCAATTTAAACCAGTTTAAACCGGTACAATCCGGTTTTATCCGGTTTAAACCGGTTCTAACCGGTTCTATCTGGTTTAAACAGGTTCTATCCAGTTCTATCTGGTGTAAACCGGTTTAAACCGGTTCAATCCGGTTTTATCCGGTTTAAACCGGTTTAAACTGGTTCAATCCGGTTTTATCCGGTTTAAACGTATTCTTTCCGGTTTAAACCGGTTCTATCCGGTTTAAACCAGTTTAAACCGCTTCAATCCGGTTTTATCCGGTTTAAACCGGTTTAAACCGGTTCAATCCGGTTTTATCCGGTTTAAACGGGTTTCAACCGGTTCTATCCGGTTTAAACCGGTTTGAGCCGGTTCATGCCTGTTTTATCCGGTTTAAACCGGATACCGGTTTAAACCGGTTCTATCCAGTGTAAACAGGTTTAAGCCGGTTCAATCCGGTTTTATCCAGTTTAAACCGGTTCAATCCGTTTTTCTGGTTTAAATCGGGTTAAACCAGTTCATTCCGGTTTTATCTGGTTTAAGCCGGTTCAATCTGGTTTAAACCGTTTCAATCTGGTTTTCTCCGGTTTGAACCGGTTTAAACCGCTTCAATCCGGTTTTATCCGGTTTAAACCGGTACAATCTGTTTTTATCCGGTTTAAACCGGTTTTAACCGATTCAATCCGGTTTATCCAGTATAAACTGGTTTAATCCGTTTCAATCCGGTTTTATCTGCTTTAAACCGATTTAAACCGGTTCAGTCCGGTTTTATCCAGTTTAAACCGGTTTAAACCGGATCAATCCGGTTTTATCCGGTTTCAACCGGTTTTACCCAGTTCTATACGGTTTAAACAGGTTTAAACCTGTTCAATCTGATTTCATCCGGTTTAAACCGATTCAATCCAGTTTTATTCGGTTTAAACCGGTTTAAGCTGGTTCAATCCGGTTTTATCCCGTTTAAACCGGTTTTATCCGTTTTAAACCGGTTTAATCCAGATCAATCCGGTTTTATCCGGTTTAAACCATTTCTATCCGGTTCTATCCGTTTTAAACCGGTTTAAACCACTTCATTCCGGTTTTATCAGGTTTAAACCGGTTTGAACCGGTTGAAGCCAGTTCAATCCAGTTTTATCCAGTTTAAACCGGTTCTATCCGGTTCTATCCGTTTGAAACCAGTTTAAACCGGTTCAATCCGGTTTTATGCAGTTTAAACCAGTTCAATCCTGTTTTATCCGGTTTAAACCGGTTCTATCCGGTTCTATACAGTTGAAACCGGTTTAAACCGGTTCAATCCGGTTTTATCCAGTTTAAACCGGTTCAGTCTGGTTTTATCCGGTTTAAACCGGTTTAAAACGGTTCAATCCGGCTTTATCCGGTTTAAACCGGTTCTATGCTGTTTATACCAGTTTAAGCCTGTTCAATCGGGTTTTATCCAGTTTATTCCTGTTTAAGCCGGTTCATTCCGGTTTTATACAGTTTAAACTGGTTTAAACCCTTTCAATCCGTTTTTATCCGGTTTCAACCGGTCTACAGCGGTTCAATCCGGTTTTATCCGGTTTATACCGTTTCTATCCGGTTCTATCCGGTTTAACCTGGTTTAAACCAGTTCATTCCGGTTTTATCCGGTTTAAACCTGTTTGAACCGGTTCAATCCGGTTTTATCCGGTTTAAACCGGTTTAAGCCGGTTCAATCCGGTTTTATCCAGTTTAAACCGGTTCTATCCGGTTCTATCCGGTTGAAACCAGTTTAAACCGGTTCAATCCGTTTTTCTGGTTTAAATCGGGTTAAACCAGTTCATTCCGGTTTTATCCGGTTTAAGCCGGTTCAATCTGGTTTAAACCGTTTCAATCTGGTTTTATCCGGTTTGAACCGGTTTAAACCGCTTCAATCCGGTTTTATCCGGTTTAAACCGGTTCTATCCGGTTCTATCCGGTTGAAACCGGTTTAATACGGTTCAATCCGGTTTGATCCGGTTTAAACCGGTACAATCTGTTTTTATCCGGTTTAAACCGGTTTTAACCGATTCAATCCGGTTTATCCAGTATAAACTGGTTTAATCCGTTTCAATCCGGTTTTATCTGCTTTAAACCGATTTAAACCGGTTCAGTCCGGTTTTATCCAGTTTAAACCGGTTTAAACCGGATCAATCCGGTTTTATCCGGTTTCAACCGGTTTTACCCGGTTCTATACGGTTTAAACTGGTTTAAACCTGTTCAATCCGATTTCATCCGGTTTAAACCGATTCAATCCAGTTTTATTCGGTTTAAACCGGTTTAAGCTGGTTCAATCCGGTTTTATCCCGTTTAAACCGGTTTTATCCGTTTTAAACCGGTTTAATCCAGATCAATCCGGTTTTATCCGGTTTAAACCATTTCTATCCGGTTCTATCCATTTTAAACCGGTTTAAACCACTTCATTCCGGTTTTATCAGGTTTAAACCGGTTTGAACCGGTTCAATCCGGTTTAATCCGGTTTAAACCGGTTTAAGCCAGTTCAATCCAGTTTTATCCAGTTTAAACCGGTTCTATCCGGTTCTATCCGTTTGAAACCAGTTTAAACCGGTTCAATCCGGTTTTATGCAGTTTAAACCAGTTCAATCCTGTTTTATCCGGTTTAAACCGGTTCTATCCGGTTCTATACAGTTGAAACCGGTTTAAACCGGTTCAATCCGGTTTTATCCAGTTTAAACCGGTTCAGTCTGGTTTTATCCGGTTTAAAGCAGTTTTATCCGGTTTAGACCGGTTTAAACCAGTTCAATCCGGTTTTAATCGGCTTAAACTGGTTCAATCTGGTTTTATCCGGTTTAAAGCGCTTTAAAACGGTTTAATCCGGTTTTATCTTGTTTAAACCAGTTTGTACCGGTTCAATCCGGTTTTATCTCGTTTAGACCGGTTCTATCCGGTTCTATCCTTTTTAAATCGGATTAAACTGGTTCTATCCTGTTCTATCCTGTTTTAACTGGATTAAACCAGTTCAATCGGTTTTATCCGGTTTAAACCGGTTCTATCCGTTTCCATCTGTTTTAAACGGGTTTCAACTGGTTCAATCCGGTTTTATCCGTTTTAAACCGGTTCAATCTGATTTTATCCGGTTTAAACTGTTTCAATTTGGTTTTATCCGGTTTAAACCGGTGTGAACCGGTTCAATCCGGTTTTATCCGGTTTAAACCAGTTTTAAACTGGGTCAATCCGGTTTTATCCAGTTTAAACCTATTCAATCCGGTTTTCTCCAGTTTAAACCGGTTTAGACTGTTTCAATCCGGTTTTATCCAGTTTAAACCGGATCTATCCGGTTCTATCTGGTTGAAACCGGTTTAAACCAGTTCAATCAGGTTTTATCCGGTTTAAACCAGTTCAATCCGGTTTTATCCGCTTTAAACCGGTTTAAACCGGTTCAATCCGGTTTTATCCGGTTTAAACCGGTTCTATCCGGTTCTATCGGTTTAAACCGGTTCTATCCGGTTCTATCTGGTGTAAACCGGTTTAAACCGGTTCAATCCGGTTTTATCCGGTTTAAACCGGTTTAAACTGGTTCAATCCGGTTTTATCCGGTTTTAAACGGGTTCTATCCGGTTTAAACCGGTTTAAACCGCTTCAATCCGGTTTTATCCGGTTTAAACCGGTTTAAACCGGTTCAATCCGGTTTTATCCGGTTTAAACGGGTTTCAACCGGTTCTATCCGGTTTAAACCGGTTTGAGCCGGTTCAATCCGGTTTTATCCAGTTTAAACCGGTTCAATCCTTTTTTTCCGGTTTAAATCGGTTTAAACCAGTTCAGTCCGGTTTTATCCGGTTTAAGCCGGTTCAATCCGGTTAAATCCGTTTCAATCTGGTTTTATCCGGTTTGAACCGGTTTAAACCGCTTCAATCCGGTTTTATCCGGTTTAAACCGGTTCTATCCGGTTCTATCCGGTTGAAACCGGTTTAATACGGTTCAATCCGGTTTGATCCAGTTTAAACCGGTTCAATCTGGTTTTATCCGGTTTAAACCGGTTTTAACCGATTCAATCCGGTTTATCCAGTATAAACTGGTTTAATCCGTTTCAATTCGGTTTTATCTGCTTTAAACCGATTTAAACCGGTTCACTCCGGTTTTATCCAGTTTAAACCGGTTTAAACCGGATCAATCCGGTTTTATCCGGTTGCAACCGGTTTTACCCGGTTCTATACGGTTTAAACAGGTTTAAACCTGTTCAATCCGATTTCATCCAGTTTAAACCGATTCAACCCAGTTTTATCCGGTTTAAACCGGTTTAAGCTGGTTCAATCCGGTTTTATCCAGTTTAAACCGGTTTTATCCGTTTTAAACCGGTTTAATCCAATTCAATCCGGTTTTATCCGGTTTAAACCGTTTCTATCCGGTTCGATCCGTTTTAAACCGGTTTAAACCAGTTCATTCCGGTTTTATCAGGTTTAAACCGGTTTGAACCGGTTCAATACGGTTTAATCCGGTTTAAACCAGTTTGAAACGGTTCAATCCGGTTTAAACCAGTTTAAGCCGGTTCAAGACTGTTTTATCCGGTTGAAACCGGTTCTGTCCGTTTCTATACAGTTGAAACCGGTTTAAACTGGTTCAATCCAGTTTTATCCGGTTTAAACCGGTTCAGTCTGGTTTTATCCGGTTTAAACCGGTTTAAAACGGTTCAATCCGGTTTTATCCGGTTTAAACCGGTTCTATGCTGTTTATACCAGTTTAAGCCTGTTCAATCGGGTTTTATCCAGTTTAGACCTGTTTAAGCCGGTTCATTCCGGTTTTATCCAGTTTAAACCGGTTATATCCGGTTCTATCCGGTTGAAACCAGTTTAAACCGGTTCAATCCAGTTTTATCCAGTTTAAACCTTTTTGAACCGGTTCAATCCGGTTTTATCCGGTTTAAACCGGTTTAAGCCCGTTCAATCCGGTTTTATCCAGTTTAAACCGGTTCAATCTGGTTTATCCGGTTTAATCCGGTTTAAGCCCGTTCAATCCGGTTTTATACAGTTTTAAAACCGGTTCTATCCGGTTCTATCCGGTTGAAACCAGTTTAAAACCGGTTCAATCCGGTTTTATCCGGTTTAAACCGGTTTAAGCTGGTTCAATCCGGTTTATCGGTTTTAAACGGTTCAATCTTGTTTTATCCGGTTTAAACCGGTTGAAACCAGTTCAATCCGGTTTTATCTGGTTTAGACCAGTTCAAACCGGTTCAATCCGGTTTTATCCAGTTTAAACCAGTTCTATCCATTTCTATCTGGTTTAAACCGTTTTAAACTGGTTCAATCGGTTTTATCCGGTTTAAACCGGTTCTATCCGTTTTAAACCGGTTTAAAACAGTTCATTCCGGTTTTATCCGGTTTAAACCGGTTCAATCTGTTTTTATCCGGTTTAAACCTGTTCTATCCGGTTTAAACCGGTTTTGAACCGGTTCAATCGATTTTATCCGGTTTAAACTGGTTTAAACCGCTTCAATCCGGTTTTATCCGGTTTAACCGGTTCTATCCAGTTCCTATCCGGTTGAAACCGGTTTAAACCGGTTCAATCCGGTTTTATCCGGTTTAAACCGGTTTAAGCCGGTTCAATCCGGTTTTATCTAGTTTAAACCGGTTCATTCCGGTTTTATCCGTTTAAAACCGGTTTGAAACGGTTCAATCCGGTTTTATCCGGTTTAAACCGGTTCAATCCGTTTTATCCGGTTTAAACAAGTTCACTCCGTTTTATCCGGTTTAAACCGGTATGAACCGGTTCAATCCGGTTTTATGTGGTTTAAACCGGTTCAATCCGGTTTTATTCCGGTTAAACCGGTTCTATCCGGTTCTATCCGGTTTTGAACCGGTTCAATCCGGATTTATCCGGTTTAAGCCGGTTCATTCGGTTTTATCCGTTTAAAACCGTTTTGAAACGGTTCAATCCGGATTTATCCGGTTTTAAACCGGTTCAATCCGTTTTTATCCGGATTAAACAAGTTCACTCCGGTTTTATCCGGTTTAAACCGGTTTGAACTGGTTCAATCCGGTTTTATGTGGTTTAAACCGGTTCAATCTGGTTTTATCCGGTTTAGACTGGTTTAAAACCAGTTCAATCCGGTTTTAATCGGCTTAAACTGGTTCATCTGGTTTTATCCGGTTTAAAGCGCTTTAAAACGGTTTCATCCGGTTTTATCCGGTTTAAACCAGTTTGAACCGGTTCAATCCGGTTTTATCTCGTTTAGACCGGTTCTATCCGGTTCTATCCTTTTTAATCGGATTAAACTGGTTCTATCCTGTTTTATCCTGTTTTAACTGGATTAAACCAGTTCAATCCGGTTTTTTCCGGTTTAAACCAGTTCTATTCCGTTTCCATCTGGTTTAAACGGTTTTCAACTGGTTCAATCCGGTATTATCCGTTTTAAACCGGTTCAATCTGATTTTATCCGGTTTTAAAACTGTTTCAATTTGGTTTTATCCGGTTTTAAACCGGTTTGAACCAGTTCAATCCGGTTTTATCCGGTTTAAACCAGTTTAAACTGGGTCAATCCGGTTTTATCCAGTTTAAACCTATTCAATCCGGTTTTCTCCAGTTTAAACCGGTTTAAGACTGTTTCAATCCGGTTTATCCGGTTTAAACCGGTTCTATCCGGTTCTATCTGGTTGAAACCGGTTTAAACCAGTTCAATCCGTATTTATCCGGTTTAAACCAGTTCAATCCGGTTTTATCCAATTTAAACCATTTTAAACCGGTACAATCCGGTTTTATCCGGTTTAAACCGGTTCTACCGGTTCTATCTGGTTTAAACAGGTTCTATCCAGTTCTATCTGGTGTAAACCGGTTTAAACCGGTTCAATCCGGTTTTATCCGGTTTAAACCGGTTTAAACTGGTTCAATCCGGTTTTATCCGGTTTAAACGTATTCTTTCCGGTTTAAACCGGTTCTATCCTGTTTAAACCAGTTAAACCGCTTCAATCCGGTTTTATCCGGTTTAAAACCGGTTTAAACCGGTTCAATCCGGTTTTATCCCGGTTTAAACGGGTTTCAACCGGTTCTATCCGGTTTAAACCGGTTTTGAGCCGGTTCATGCCTGTTTTATCCGTTTAAACCGGACATACCGGTTTAAACCGGTTCTATCCAGTGTAAACAGGTTTAAGCCGGTTCAATCCGGTTTTATCCAGTTTAAACCGGTTCAATCCGTTTTTCTGGTTTAAATCGGGTTAAACCAGTTCATTCCGGTTTTATCTGGTTTAAGCCGGTTCAATCTGGTTTAAACCGTTTCAATCTGGTTTTCTCCGGTTTGAACCGGTTTAAACCGCTTCAATCCGGTTTTATCCGGTTTAAAACCGGTACAATCTGTTTTTATCCGGTTTAAACCGGTTTATAACCGATTCAATCCGGTTTATCCAGTATAAACTGGTTAATCCGTTTCAATCCGGTTTTATCTGCTTTAAACCGATTTAAACCGGTTCAGTCCGGTTTTATCCAGTTTAAACCGGTTTAAACCGGATCAATCCGGTTTTATCCGGTTTCAACCGGTTTTACCCAGTTCTATACGGTTTAAACAGGTTTAAACCTGTTCAATCTGATTTCATCCGGTTTAAACCGATTCAATCCAGTTTTATTCGGTTTAAAACCGGTTTAAGCTGGTTCAATCCGGTTTTATCCCGTTTAAACCGGTTTTATTCCGTTTTAAACCGGTTTAATCCAGATCAATCCGGTTTTATCCGGTTTAAACCATTTCTATCCGGTTCTGATCCGTTTTAAACCGGTTTAAACCACTTCATTCCGGTTTTATCAGGTTTAAACCGGTTTGAAACCGGTTGAAGCAGTTCAATCCAGTTTTATCCAGTTTAAACCGGTTCTATCCGGTTCTATCCGTTTGAAACCAGTTTAAACCGGTTCAATCCGGTTTTATGCAGGTTTAAACCAGTTCAATCCTGTTTTATCCGGTTTAAACCGGTTCTATCCGGTTCTATACAGTGAAACCGGTTTAAACCGGTTTCAAATCCGGTTTTATCCAGTTTAAACCGGTTCAGTCTGGTTTTATCCGGTTTAAACCTGTTTAAAACGGTTCAATCCGGCTTTATCCGGTTTAAACCGGTTCTATGCTGTTTATACCAGTTTAAGCCTGTTCAATCGGGTTTTATCCAGTTTATTCCTGTTAAGCGGTTCATTCCGGTTTTATACAGTTAAACTGGTTTAAACCCTTTCAATCCGTTTTTATCCGGTTTCAACCGGTCTACAGCGGTTCAATCCGGTTTTATCCGGTTTATACCGTTTCTATCCGGTTCTATCCGGTTTAACCTGGTTTAAACCAGTTCATTCCGGTTTTATCCGGTTTAAACCTGTTTGAACCGGTTCAATCCGGTTTTATCCGGTTTAAACCGGTTTAAGCCGGTTCAATCCGGTTTTATCCAGTTTAAACCGGTTCTATCCGGTTCTATCCGGTTGAAACCAGTTTAAACCGGTTCAATCCGTTTTTCTGGTTTAAATCGGGTTAAACCAGTTCATTCCGGTTTTATCCGGTTTAAGCCGGTTCAATCTGGTTTAAACCGTTTCAATCTGGTTTTATCCGGTTTGAACCGGTTTAAACCGCTTCAATCCGGTTTTATCCGGTTTAAACCGGTTCTATCCGGTTCTATCCGGTTGAAACCGGTTTAATATACGGTTCAATCCGGTTTGATCCGGTTTAAACCGGTACAATCTGTTTTTATCCGGTTTAAACCGGTTTTAACCGAT